>NC_045740.1:32465204-32475504 GCF_008692095.1 Etheostoma spectabile | reverse complement strand
GGGGGAATGGTGACAATGACAGATCAAACAAAGGGAGGTGACTCATTTTGAGTGCCACGGAATGTACTTAATGAATTGTGTGCGTGTGTGTGTGTGGCTCCAGGCAATGGCCTTTGGAGCCCACGCTGATAAAAGTCTTTGTAGTGGCCGCTCCTGTAAATGTGTGTGAGATCTGATCTGAGAACAGTGGTGCTGAGGCTCTGCCAAAAACCTTTACAACCATTTCAGAGTCTATCATTCCCACTGGGAGTGGCTTTATTTAACCCTCTGAGGATGTTTTCACATATCGACATAGTGATGGACACATTTTTTTCTAGAGCGATGTGTAAAGAAATAATTTGGCGCTAAAGCTGAAATGTTGATGTTTTATTTCTAATTCCTCAAATCTCTTTTGAAAATAAAGATTAACTTATGAGGTGCTGTACGAGTTGTTTCGGTGCTTGATATGACTTTACCAAAGTCTTAGGTTAGATATGATTAAAGTAGTAAATACATGTTGTAGTCACGAAGCCTTTGTGAGTAGGAGTTTTGTCATCCGTCGTTTGGTTAAAACTTTCTGTTGGTTTATGGCGGTTTTCCACTGCGTGGTATCTACTCGACTCGCCACGGCTCTACTCGCTTTTTTTGGTTTTCCATTACAAAAAAAAGTCCCTGGGACCTGCTACCAGGTACTTTTTTTAGTACTACCTCAGTCGAGGTTCCAAGCGAGCCGAGGCGACCAAAAGGACGTGGTTACCTGCAGACCGCTGGTTGGTCGGAGAAATCGTCACTTATGACGGCGTTGTTAGCAAACAAGAGTGAGTTGTGTCCAACAACGGGACATTTAAAACAAATCTAGCCGACACCGACAGATTATCCCAGTCGTTGTCATAAGACTGTCCGTGACTCTCATACAGATTATACAAGCCCAGTAGTCAGAACCAGAGGTTTCACCGGTCGGACATCGCCCACCGACGTCTGCGCGGCGATTTTACAAAGCGTGAATCTCTAAAACACAACAGTCCGCATCAGTCATGTTGGTGTGTAATCATGGTTGTTCATGTACTTTATAGCGTTAGTATACTGACGGCGACGCTGAACACATCCAAATGTTAGCTAACGTTACCAGGAAACTTAACTTACCCTGTTGTGTCGGCGAACAACCGTCATGTCGATTCTGAACTCCGTCAAATTCCCAAACTCCCGTTTTTTTAGCGGTGATTGTTTGTTTCCTTCAGCTTCTTTTGAACAAAACATTTCTTCTGGCTGTGGCGAGTAGCCGACGTGCTGTTGTGAGTCGCGCTGAAAATTACGTCATCACGCGTTGCTATAGTGACCAGCCATGCTCAGGCTTTACGCAATATGCAATGGAAACGAACATAGAATGGGGCGAGGGCGACCGAGCCGTGCCGAGCCAAGCCGAGGCGAGCCGTTACCAGCAGTGGAAAAACGCCATTAGAGATGTGGCCGTTACCCAGACAGGGAGGGGCGGAAGAAAGGAACCAGAAGTTGCATAATTGGATGTATAGGATCCAGTCAGGATAGCTTTCTTCTGCTGCCTCCGTTTGAATATTCTTTAATAATCTGAAGTACTTCAGCTCTATGGGAGTTAGCTGCTAAAATGCCTCTCTTGTAGCTGATGAATGCCAAGAGGACATCTTTCTCATGGTTTGCGAGCTGCACACACTGGCTGATGATGTGGGATGCTTTCACGTCTGAGTTGGGGGGGTGGGGGGGTTGGAATGCTCTTCACTGTTCAGGCCTCAACAATAAGGGTCGCCCGGTTGGCCCGGGGCAAGTGAAACGCCACTCAGGGCTAGTAACCATAACAACCTGCCTGCCGGTTTGGGCGTCGCGGTTCTCTCCCCCCGTCGGAGAACAGGTTGAAGGATTTGATCGGGCTGGGACGCTGTGGCGCTTTAGAGGATTTTAACTTTTGTCCAACATTATTTTTGTGGTTTTTGTTGATGTTTTTTCCTCGAAGGTCTGACATATTATGTTGATGTTTTTCCCCCTGTTATTGACGCTTTTTGACTTTTTAACATTTGTTGACACTTTAAACATTTTCTTTTAACTTTTTTTCCCACTTTTCTTTCAACAAAAAGTCAGCTGTTAAAACGTTAAACCTTGCTTTGAGGTTTCAGAAAACTACTGTCCGGTTCCAACATGCAGCAGGTTTCTCCCAGAAAAGTCGCAGCTTCATAGTTTCTGTGATAACAGAATAATGAATAATAATGCGAGTTTGAATAAGCTATAAGGCGGTTTCCAGAAGGCCCTCCATAAAGCCAGTACTCAAAGCTGAGCTGGGGCTTTGAAAAGATGTCTTCATCTAAATGTCCAACCAAGCCGTCCCTCTGGAACCGCAGTTTAATATAAATGATTCCCAGTGGGTCTCCTGTATAGCCTCTTTATATTAATGTTAAATAGTTATATGTATGCGTTTATGTATGCACTAACAACCAAGTCAAATATAGTAATTACCAAGTCATTATAAGTTGTCAATATGTTTTTTTGCTAACATTTTATTTTTACAGAGCTAAAAGGCATATTTAGCAAAAGAATCGTTCATAAGCTGTGTCCTAAAGAGGCGTGGCTGGGGGGGGGCCCACGGGACACAGGACAGGAAGGCTCTCCTGGATGGGCGTCTCGGGGGGTGCACTGCAGTGGTGTTACTGCAGGAACTAACTGATACAGTCATGTAGGACTGGACCTTACTGTATGTTGAAAATCAAATATTACAATATTCTTGACCAAAATACCTTCAAAATCGATATTGCAGCGATACTGTAGGTTTGACAACAAAATGTCATTTATACAATGATATTTATGATAAATATTCCTAATTTGTTGATTGAATGACTAAGTGGGTAAAGGCAAATGATAAAACAGCTAGAAGAGTCTGGTAAGGTCTTCAGTATGGATCCACATCCAGATCCCGTGTGGATGTGGTTTCCAGGTGGAAACCTCATGAGTGTCAGGGATCTCTCCGCCTGTAACACTGCTCTGATGACCACTCATAGTCGGAGTGTACAGACTTCTTGTTAGTCACACAGAGGCAATAACATCTGGAAGACACTAATTAGTAATGGTTATTGTTACATAATGACACCGTACCGCCTGGAGACACCGCACGCAACCCAGCCTGGGCGTATTCGTTGGACACAGTGTGGAGGGAACTAGGTGGGACACGGCGTAATCACACTCAGAGTTCTGTGGCTGTGAAATACACTCTTCTCACATTTCTATTTACTTCATGTGTAAACTAAAGTTATGTATGAGTGGCCTATATTCAATTCACTGTACAACACCTTCTTTAAAATGTCGCGTGTGTGTGTGCGCGTGTGCGTGTGTGTGTGTGTGTGTGTGTGTCTCACACACACAGTGCTTTACAGAGACTAACACAATGCAGAGTGAGAACGAGATACACAATCGTATTGCACAATAATATTTGAAGTGCAGACGGTACGTAGACATACCTGTCTAAACAGGTACGTCTTTATCTGATTTTTGAAAGAATCCAGAGAAACGGAGAAGCAGACCCTGAGGGAGGAGACAGATTCATTCATTCCACCTCAGATCTTGAGCCGGGTGCGTGGAGCTGACGGCACATTTAACATGCCCAACCCCAGAGAGCGAGCTGACCAGTGCGGGGGGAGTAGCCCAGCCACAGACAGCATGCTCTGTCCAGAGTACCAGGGTTAAACTAATCCTACGTGCACCAGGGAGCCAGGGAAGAGACTCAGTCCCGGGGTAATGTGAGATCATCTATGTCACCTAGAGAGAAGCCCTGCAGCAGCATTCTCAACTGACTGAAGACGAGCCAAATCCTAAGTGGGGAGACAAGTGTGCTACAGGAGTCAATGGGAGATGAGATGAAGGCGTGTATAAGCACCTCAAGTTTGGCAGTAGATCTCAGTTTTTGGTTTATAAATAAGTTGATAGTTGATAGTTATAAATAAGACGTAATAAGCTTTACTTTGTATCAAATTAGACCAAAACAAAGAAATAATGTGGCCTTTATTGGACTGAAAACAAACACAGTAGACACCTAAATGATGCTGTATTTAGAAACTGCATGAATTTCCATATTAAACCCTAAATATACTTAGTACCTGTACCATCTGCATCCCATCACCGTAACGTAGCTATGAAAGCTACCGGGACGTTGCATCTAGATTTCCCAGGTACACCCTTATTATTATAGTTAGAGTTTCTAAAATAAAACACAAAGAATACTAAAACATGAGTATCTGTGAGTTCTCACAGCATTGCTTAAATCAGTTAATGCTTATTCATTGCAAAATATATTAAAGTGTATTGAAATATGTTTAAAATCACAATAATATTGTGTGGTGACATAAGTATGGTGATGATATAGTACCGTGAGGCCTGTGGTGACTTCCCCCCCCAATAGGAGACATCACTGGGACATATATACAACATATACTATACTAATAATACTACTACTAATAATGCTGTCTACTACTGACCCCTCCAGTGTTGTCAACTTAGTGACTTCTCTCTAGGTTCAGTGATTTTTCAGACCCTCTTAGCAACGTTATTTCTAAAAAGCGATATAGATACAGTATATATTGTAATTCATAATTCATATATCTTTTCACCCTTTCCCCCTCCTCTTGCACCGTGCACAAATTTGCGTTTCCTATGATGGCGAATGAATGTCCCGCCCTGCTCTGCCTTACTCTGTCTCTGATTGGTTTACCCTGCTTTTCTTACCCTGACCAATCCCACTCCTCCTGCCTCAGCCTAACCAATCCAACCAACGAAGGCAACGAGTACTAGCCAATCAGAGGCAGATTAGGGTGGGATATTCTTTCCCCATCCTAGGAAAAGCAAATTTGTGCCACTAAGCTTTATGCAAATGATAAGTTATGAGGTCATCAATATGTAAATGAGCAACCTTTAGCAATTTTGGAGCTACTTTCATTGAGTTGGCAACACTGGACCCCTCGTTACATGTTCCATATGTCAGGGAGCAGGTCACGCTAAAGAGGCATGTTTCCTGCTCACATTGTTTCATTTGAATAGGATTTAGAGGCCTGAAGAGGTACAAGTCAGAAAGAAAAGCAACAGAGGTCTTTTTTCTTTTTCTTTTTCGCCTTGTTGCATGTATTCATACATTATTCACAGACGGTCAGTTCTGCAGTGGGCCGCCGTGGGAGTGACAGGCGTGGTCACTCGGGGAGGTTTGACACAACGGAAAGGCTCACAAAAGATTTCACTCATTCAGTCTGTTGACCTGAATATTTCATCAGTACACACACACACACACACACACACACCCACACACACAAACACACACACACACCACACACACAACACACACACAACACACACAGTTTAGAGGTGCAGTGGAACTACAAAAGCCGCACCTGTGTATATCTGCACTGCAACACTGAAACAGTTTTTGCCACTCTCTAGTCTGTATCACACACGACACACACACACACACACACACACACACACACACACACACACACACACACACACACACACACCACACACACACACACATAACCACCGTTTTGCAAAGCTTGATACTACACCAGGTCTGTGTGTGTTGTCTGATTGGACAGGAGAATTTGCATTGTCTTTTAGTGTGGGATGCAGTGTGTACCATTTGAAATCTTCACCTGCGAGAACCTTCCATCTGTCTATTGAGTGTTACGTTGTATCTTCCTGCTGTTTCCTCAGATGACGCCCGTCTGTTCGCCTTCGTCCGGATCACGATGGGAGACACCATGAGCAAACGAGCCAAGTTCACTCTCATCACCTGGATCGGTGAGAACATCAGCGGGCTGCAGCGCGCCAAGATCAGCACCGACAAGGCGCTGGTTAAAGACATCGTGCAGGTCAGAGACTGGTTGGTGTTGCATGTGAAGAAAGTAGCAATTAAAGTAATGGTTGTTATAATGAGAGTAAAAGAGAGTGAAGCTGTAATGGTCCCTTTGGGGGGTGGTTGCAGAGGCAACACGGTGCTGCACACACAGTAGGGTTTTCACAAACAGCCATCTGAACTCAAGGTAACAGGAAGGTAGAGCATATAAGCAACACAACATAGAGTTAAAATATATATTTGAAATAGCTGTGGTCCGTACAGATCAACACTCTCGATTTGGAACGCGTGGGAACTGCGGCTGAAATGCAAAGTTTAAACTTAATAATAATGTGACATTGGAGTAGACTGATAAACCATATTATGAAAAGATACAGGCAACGCAAATTTGTGTTCACATGAACGGAGCGTGTGTGCGTGTGTGCGTGCGTGCGTGTGTGTGTGTGGCCCCCTCTCCCCTTTTTTTGTGCTGATCCGCTGACTCAACCCCATGATCCGAATCGTGAGCGTTGCTATCCGTTGCACCCCCATTGTAACTGTGAGCAAAGAGAAGTTGAGTAAATATACTGTAAACATTATGCAGTATATGTTCTTAATATTCACATATGTTAAAAAGTAGGAGATGTGAAAGAGGCCACTCACGGGGACCAGAAGAGAGCCTTAGGGAGAGGAAATATCATCAGTTAGAAACATATGAATGCTAATGTTGCTGTGTGTCTGCTGCATTTGTAAACAGCATGTCAACTTTAATAAAAGTTAAAGTTATTTTGGTGGTAACAGTTTGGCCCCTTCCTAAAAATAGACAGAACGTGCATCTTTAAAGGTCCTCCGTGGAGTACTGCTTCATAGTTATATTAGTGATCATAAACTCCATTTTGCTCCATTTCCTTTTTATTTTAACATGTTAAGCAATGCTGATACCCTCGTCTCTGAATTTTATTTTTAAAGAGTTGTAGATATCAAAAAGATCAATTATTAATATTACTTATCAAACTAAGAGTTGACAGTTAGCAAGCGTACTAGTTGCACGGTCTTTTCCTCTCTTCAATAACCCGTTCTTGAATAAAATGATGTAAAATCCTGATAAAAACAATTCACTGGCTTATTATTAAACCGCTCCGTGCAGAGGAAAGTGAAATGATCTCAGAGAGCGGTTAGCGAGCGTGTTATCCCGTAGCTTCACTAGCCCTGTGAGCTGTCCCCCTTCGAGGACTACATACTGGAGTTTGGGACAGGCTGTTCTTATGAACTATTTCTCTACGAAAAGTAATGCACTGTAATTTGTGTGTAGTCCACGTATTTGTTACTACATGCCCCACATTGACTGCCGCTGTCTAAGAGCACAAGGATTCACGTAGAAGATCATATAAATTGTTGTGGATAGGTTTTGGTACAATATGATAGGAACCTCTGTAGCACTCTGGGCTGTGACTGGACCTTGAGTAGGGTCGGGTCTGTGTCTTCAGCAGAGTGCAGCCAGTATTTAAAGCTGTACTGAAAGTACTGAACGTTGAATCGATTTCCCAGTCAGATTCATGCAGGCTCGACTATAACTAACTAACTATAACTTTGTCATACTTCATAAAGGAAACGTGTTCCTCCAAGCTACGGAAAGTATTCTTTTGCTATCTGTGGAAAAACATTACCCAGCCGTGATTAGCTTGGCTTCTTCCCATTCTGCAACTAATGAAAAGTAACTTTTGGTTTTCTGAACTGTTTTGTCTCTGCAGAACTTTGCCAAGGAGTTCATGTTTAGTGACCCGAGGGAACTGGACGCAGACAACATCCGCACAGAGCTGAAGAAGGCTGGGGGAGCCAACTACGACGCTCAGGCCGAGTAGAGAAGTGCCATGGTTCACTGGAGGGGGGGGGGGGGGGGGGGGGTGGGGGGGGGTGGGGGGGGGGGGGGTGGGGGGGGGGGGGGGGTGGGGGGGTCAGGGTAGGGTTGGGTGGGATACAGGTGGGCGGGGGGATGGGGCAGGGCAGCTACCTCTTGGGGAAAGGGCGAGGCGGGGAGGAGAGGGCGCTTAACGAAAGGGAAAATGCACTCCTGATCAATGCAGAGGTGCACCAGGCACGCTGTGTAGCGCTCGTTTAAGTCTGTAAAATACTAACAGATCACCCTAATAATGGCTTATTATAAACAGTACATTCTCTTTTTTCCACTAGTTTAACAGCTTATTAAAAAAACAGCAAACACATCAGTTACTGAGCAGTACAGATGCTGTTGATATTGAGTGAACGTCTGCATTAGGGCGCTTATATTCTCCATTTTAACAGTGTATGTGTGAGCTGCATTGGTTACATATTTGCTTGCATCGGTTTGTGTTTCTGGAAGATTAAAAATTACTTTGCCAGTACGTCTGCAGGCATATCAGGGCCAAGTTGCCCCTGGCACACACTGGAACCTCTTCCTCTAGACCTTCAGATTCTGCACACTTAAAGATACCTTAGATGTAGACGAGATTGATACCATGTTCTCGTCTTTACGTTAAATTTATAGCTGGTGATTAGCAGATTTTTAGCTTAGCACAAAGAAACAGCTGACCTTCTAATTTACTTACAAGAAACAACAAATAAGCACATTTCCCAAAATGTCAAACTGTTCCTTTAAGGGCTGGCTCTGGTCCAAAGACGGACGCCGACAGGGAAGTTGATGCGGATGTGTTACCGCCTCAAACCAACACTCACACAATATGCAAGCTCACCACCATGCACACACACAATAAAAAGAAAGGATATAAGCGCTCTTAAAGATTACGGACTCTCCCCTCCTAGCCTCTGCCCTCTCCTCAGTCAGCTCATAGTTGGTTATCTACTGAACTGTGCATCGACATCTCACACTCATCCTCGTCTAATGAGGCTGGGAGAATAATGGAAGGGTTTCCACTTCAAATTAGCATATGGTGTGAATGGATCATGTTGTAAGAATGACTTCATTGACGGGGATAGACATTTTAAAAATGTGTTTGACAACTCTTAGTCATGATACACTGTACCTCCAGGAGGAAAAGATCTCCGTTTTCTAACAATCTCCTTGGTGATGGTTGAGTCCTGCTGCCTCCTCATCTCCAGCCGGACAGCTGTGTTTGGATTACATCACATCCTGAGACAGACTGTAATTCATCCAGCTGTCTTCATACTTCATACTAGTCCAAAGGGGTCATTTTTTACTTCTAACTTTCTCCTTTTCCAGCTTTTGTTGGACATGATCAATGTTAGCAGTTTCCAGAGCTGGGGCCTGACTTTGTAGAGGAGAACGTGGCGAGACTCTTGGTCTTACGGGAGGGTTTCTGACTGTATATATTATGTCGTGGTAATACAGAGAAACTAATATATGGACCGCTCGGCAGCCTTTAGTAGTCAAGCGCTGAATGTTTCTCAAAGGATTCAGAGAGTTGAGATCTTTTCCTCTGGTGTTTCATCTCATGATCTACCACTTTAAGGTATTCAAGCCTACTGTAACCTACTGTGTTTGACTGCCTTAGCCTCCCAGGGAGAGAGGGGCATCATGGGAGCTTGTGAACACTACGCTGTGATTGGCTATCGTCCTTACTTGGGGGGCGGGACTTTGATCTGCACATGGCTCATCACCATGTGGGCCTGGGCTCATCCTCCCGACTCAGGAGGAGCCATTTCTCGGTCGTAGCATCTCTGTTTATTTGGTTTCAAACCCTCTCTCCCCCCCCCACCCGCAAAAAAATGGATGTGTTTCTTGTACCTTTTTGTTTTTGAGATGATTTTATTTTCTCTGAATAGTTTTACCTTTTGATTTTATTTTTAAGAGCATTGTTATCTTGGTATTGGCAGGAGAGATTTTCAAAAAATGATGCAAAAAAAAGAAAAAGAACAAAAACTGAGTGGGCACAAGATCAGTCATTTCCAAATAAAAATTGATGTTTTTTCCAAAACTTGCTTCTCAAAGTGTCTTTTGTGTGTCTCTAAAACGTACAATACCCGGAATACTAAGTCTTTTTGTGAGGGTTGTGTCCATGCTAGTTGTCAGTTAGCTTAGACCCTGAAAAATAATGATGGTAATCAGTAATTTATACTTTATTAATCCCGCAAGGGAAATTACAATGTCTTCACCCTGTTGTAAGACAACACATCACAAACAGGCCTGATTTACACACACGCTCTGTACCTCGATGGACAGTTGGGGGTTTGGTGCCTTGCTCATGTGCACCTTGGCAGTGCCCCAGGGGTTGAACTGACACCTCTCCCGCTACCATACTGCCGGTGGCCTGATGCATTGTGGGTAATGCAAATGCCTGGTTTTGACAAAGAAGAAGAATGTGTGGAATTAAAAAAGACATATCTGGATTGAAAATGTGCATCAGAAGTGTGACGCTGTTCTGGGACTGGAACTCCAACCCCTCATGGAAGATCCCTCACCGTGCCATGAGGTGGCCGACACACACACACACACACACACACACACACACACACACACACACACACACA
>NC_045740.1:32464001-32465194 GCF_008692095.1 Etheostoma spectabile | reverse complement strand
GAAACCATACTCACATTGTATTTCGTTGTAAGATCTCTTTTTCTCACCAATAGAAGATGAGGTAATGGGAGCATTTTGGCACTTGTGGACTCAAGGTCAACATAGCAACCGTCTCTGGGAGCTTAGGGGACTCCCAGGGGTTTCCATGGTCACCGCTGTAATCATCATGCTTAGCCAGTCAGCAATCGGGGGGGGAAGCAAAATGTTTTATAGTGTTCTAGTCATAGTGTCCAAGCACATTAGGTCCTCCTCACTCTCTGTCCGCGTCCTCTTTGTTGTAGCCTATGCTCCCAGATCTCAACTCCCATTTTGTTAGACTTCAATAAATGAATACATCACATATTAAATGTTAGTCATTTCAAAAGAAATGTTATAAGGTTACCTATCAATAAACAGTAATGCTGTTTAGTTGTGTGTTTCTGCGATGACGTCCTCCCATCCTTTCTAAATCTAATAGTACAGTGAGTGATGTGATTAGTGGCACTCAGAGAACATTTAATGATGTGTTCAAACAGTCGTTCTCCATTCTACTGTAGTCGCTCTCCATTCTACTGTAGTCGTTCTCCATTCTACTGTAGTCGCTCTCCATTCTACTGTAGTCGTTCTCCATTCTACTGTAGTCGTTCTCCATTCTACTGTAGTCGCTCTCCATTCTACTGTAGTCGTTCTCTCATTATCTCGAGCCTCTCTCCATTCTACTGTAGTCCTCCCATTCTACGTAGTCGTTCTCCATTCTACTTGTAGTCCGTTCTCCATTTCTACTGTCTTCGTCTCCATTCACGTATCGTTCTCCATTCTACTGTAGTCGTTCTCCATTCTACTGTAGTCGCTCTCCATTCTACTGTAGTCCCCTACCATTCTACTGTAGTCGTTCTCCATTCTACTGTAGTCATTCAGTTTCTATGCTCTACATATCTGGAACAGCCTCCCAGAAAACTGCAGGTCCACCGCTACTCTCAAGACCTCAGGACCTTTGTTTTGGATGTTACCTTTCTTTAAATAATTCAGTTAATTTCTTATACTGCACTGTAACTTGTATTTGATCTGTTTTTATATTTGTAATTGTTTTAAACTGCTCTTTTATGTTTTACTTTGAATGGCCCTGTTTCTGAAATGTGCTACACAAATAAAGCTGCCTTGCCAGTTAAAACTGTTTACTAATGAGTCAGTAAGTTCTTCCACTCTGCATCAAC
>NC_045740.1:32463672-32463991 GCF_008692095.1 Etheostoma spectabile | reverse complement strand
AGTCAGCATGTCCACAGAGCCTGGACACAGTCAATGAAATAATTTAGGCTGGACACTGATTTCCAATAAAGAGGTCTAATTAGCTGGTTCTCTTGTCTCCTACTATGCCGGCTTTCATTGTAAGTGAAGGCTGCTGTTGTGTGTCAGGTCGGTTGATGCTCCAGCTGTTCAAAGCCACTCACCATCGGCATGTGTGTGTTATTCTGTTACAGTTGAACGGATTAATGGTTTGTCTGCATGACTCAGCCGCTGATCAAACGACTTCTGCTGTGTGTGTGTGTGTGTGTGTGTGTGTGTGTGTGTGTGTGTGTGTGTGTGT
>NC_045740.1:32439935-32459935 GCF_008692095.1 Etheostoma spectabile | reverse complement strand
TCCCCTAAGCTCCCAGAACGGTTGCTATGTTGGACCTGGTCCCCAAGTGCCAAAATGCTCCCATTACTCCATCTTCTATTGGTGAGAAAAAGATTCACAACAATACAAGTGAGTATGGTTTCTCTGTGTGTGTGTGTGTGTGTGTGTGTGTGTGTGTGTGTGTGTGTGTGTGTGTGTGTGTGTGTCGGCCACCTCATGGCACGGTGAGGGATCTTCCATGAGGGGTTGGAGTTCCAGTCCCAGAACAGCGTCACACTTCTGATGCACATTTTCAATCCAGATATGTCTTTTTTAATTCCACACATTCTTCTTCTTTGTCAAAACCAGGCATTTGCATTACCCACAATGCATCAGGCCACCGGCTATGGTAGCGGGAGAGGTGTCAGTTCAACCCCTGGGCACTGCCAAGGTGCACATGAGCAAGGCACCAAACCCCCAACTTCCATCGAGGTACAGAGCGGGTTGGTAATCAGCCTGTTTGTGATGTGTGTCTTACAACAGGGTGAAGACATTGTATTTCCCTTGCGGGATTAATAAAGTATAAATTACTGATTACCACATTATTTTTCAGGGTCTAAGCTAACTGACAACTAGCATGGACACAACCCTCACAAAAGACTTAGTATTCCGGGTATTGTACGTTTTAGAGACACACAAAGACACTTTGAGAAGCAAGTTTGGAAAAAACATCAATTTTATTTGGAAATGACTGATCTTGTGCCCACTCAGTTTTTGTTCTTTTCTTTTTTTTGCATCATTTTTTGAAAATCTCTCCTGCCAATACCAAGAAACAATGCTCTTAAAAATAAAATCAAAAGGAAAACTATTCAGAGAAAAAATCATCTCAAAACAAAAAGGTAACAGAAACACATCCATTTTTTTGCGGGTGGGGGGGGAGAGAGGGTTTGAAACCAAATAACAGAGATGCTACGACCGAGAAATGGCTCCTCCTGAGTCGGGAGGATGAGCCCAGCCCACTGGTGATGAGCCTTTGCAGATCAAAGTCCCGCCCCCCAAGTAAGGACGATAGCCAATCACAGCGTAGTGTTCACAGCTCCCATGAGCCCCTCTCTCCCTGGAGGCTAAGGCAGTCAAACACAGTAGGTTACAGTAGGCTGTGATACCTAAAGTGGTAGATCATGAGATGAAACACCAGAGGAAAAGATCTCAACTCTCTGAATCCTTTGAGAAACATTCAGCGCTTGACTATACTAAGGCTGCCGAGCGGTCCATATATTAGTTTCTCTGTATTACCACGACATAATATACAGTCAGAAACCCTCCCGTAAGACCAAGAGTCTCACCACGTTCTCCTCTACAAGTCAGGCCCCAGCTCTGGAAACTGCTAACATTGATCATGTCCAACAAAAGCTGGAAAGGGAAAGTTAGAATGTAAAAATGACCCCTTTGGACTAGTATGAAGTATGAAGACGGGATGAATTACAGTCTGTCTCAGGATGTGATGTAATCCAAACACAGCTGTCCCTGAGATGAGAGGCAGCAGGACTCACCATCACCAAGGAGATTGTTAGAAAACGGAGATCTTTCCTCCTGGAGGTACAGTTTATGACTAGAGTTGTCAAACACATTTTTAAATGTCTATCCCCGTCATGAAGTCATTCTTACAACATGATCCATTCACACCATATGCTAATTTGAAGTGGAAACCCTTCCATTATTCTCCCAGCCTCTTAGACGAGATGATTGTGAGATTCGATGCACAGTTCAGTAGAACCAACTATGAGCTGACTGAGGGAGGGCAGAGGCTAGGAGGGGAGAGTCCGTAATCTTTAAGAGCGCTTATATCCTTTCTTTTTATTGTGTGTGTGCATGGTGGTGAGCTTGCATATTGTGTGAGTGTTGGTTTGAGGCGTAACACTCCGCATCAACTTCCCTGTCGGCGTCCGTCTTGGACCAGAGCCAGCCCTTAAAGGAACAGTTTGACATTTTGGGAAATGTGCTTATTTGTTGTTTCTTGTAAGTAAATTAGAAGGTCAGCTGTTTCTTTGTGCTAAGCTAAAAAGCTGCTAATCACCAGCTATAATTTAACGTAAAGACGAGAACATGGTATCAATCTCGTCTACATCTAAGGTATCTTTAAGTGTGCAAATCTGAAGGTCTAGAGGAAGAGGTTCAGTGTGTCCAGGGGCAACTGGGCCCTGATATGCCTGCAGACGTACTGGCAAAGTAATTTTTAATCTTCCAGAAACACAAACCGATGCAAGCAAATATGTAACCAATGCAGCTCACACATACACTGTTAAAATGGAGAATAAGCGCCCTAATGCAGACGTTATCATATCAACAGCATCTGTACGCTCAGTAATGATGTGTTTCTGTTTTTTTAATAAGCTGTTAAACTATGGAAAAAAGAGAATGTACTGTTAATAATAAGCCATTATAGGGTGATCTGTTATTATTTCAGACTTAAACGAGCGCTACCAGCGTGCCTGGTGCACCTCTGCATTGATCAGGAGTGCATTTTCCCTTTCGTTAAGCCCCTCTCCTCCCCGCCCGCCCTTTCCCCAAGGTAGCTGCCCTGCCCCATCCCCCCGCCCCACTGTAATCCCACCCAACCCTACCCTGACCACCCCCCCCCCCCCCCCCCCAACCCTACCCTGACCCCCCCCCCCCCTCCAGTGAACCATGGCACTTCTCTACTCGGCCTGAGCGTCAGTTGGCTCCCCCAGCCTTCTTCAGCTCTGTGCGGATGTTGTCTGCGTCCAGTTCCCTCGGGTCACTAAACATGAACTCCTTGGCAAAGTTCTGCAGAGACAAACCGTTCAGAAAACCAAAAGTTACTTTTCATTAGTTGCAGAATGGAAGAAGCCAACTAATCACGGCTGGGTAATGTTTTTCCACAGATAGCAAAAGAATACTTTCCGTAGCTTGGAGACACGTTTCCTTTATGAAGTATGACAAAGTTATAGTTAGTTAGTTGAGTCCGAGCCTGCATGAATCTGACTGGAAATCGTTCAACGTTCATTACTTTCAGTACAGCTTAAATACTGGCTGCACCTGCTGAAGACACAACCCGACCCCTACTCAAGGTCCATCACAGCCCAGAGTGCTACAGAGGTTCCTATCATATTGTACCAAAACCTATCCACAACATTTATATGATCTTCTACGTATCCTTGTGCTCTTAGACAGCGGCATTCAATGTGGGGCATGTAGAAACAATACGTGACTACACACAATTACAGTGTATTACTTTTCGTAAGAAATAGTTTCTAAAAACCCTGTCCCAAACTCCAGTATGTAGTCCTCGAAGGGGACAGCTCACAGGGCTAGTGAAGCTACGGGATACACGCTCGCTAACGCTCTCTGAGATCATTTCACTTTCCTCTGCACGGAGCGGTTTAATAATAAGCCAGGAATTGTTTTTATCAGGATTTTACATCATTTTATTCAAGAACGGGTTATTGAAGAGAGGAAAGACCGTGCAACTAGTACGCTTGCTAACTTGTCACTCTTAGTTTGATAATATTAATAATTGATCTTTTTGATATCTACAACTCTTTAAAAATAAAATTCAAGACGAGGGTATCAGCATTGCTTAACATGTTAAAATAAAAAGGAAATGGAGCAAAATGGATTTTATGATCACTAATATAACTATGAAGCAGTACTCCACGGAGTACCTTTAAAGATGCACGTTCTGTCTATTTTTAGGAAGGGGCCAAACTGTTACCACCAAAATAACTTTAACTTTATTAAGTTGACTGTCTGTTTACAATGCAGCAGACACACAGCAACATTAGCATTCATTGTTTCTAACTGATGATATTTCCTCTCCCTAAGGTCTCTTCTGGTCCCCGTGAGTGGCCTCTTTCACATCTCCTACTTTTAACATATGTGAATATTAAGAACATATACTGCATAATGTTTACAGTATATTTACTCAACTTCTCTTTGCTCACAGTTCATGGGGGTGCAACGGATAGCACGCTCACGATTCGGATCTGGGTTGAGTCAGCGATCAGCACAAAAAAGGGGAGAGGGGGCCACACACACACACGCACCACGCACACCGCACACACGCTCCGTTCATGTAACACAAATTTGCGTTGCCTGTATCTTTCATAATATGGTTATCAGTCTACTCCAATGTCACTTATTATAAGTTTAACTTTGCATTTCAGCCGCAGTCCCACGCGTTCCAAATCGAGAGGTTTGACTGTACGGACCACAGCTATTTCAAATATATATTTTAACTCTATGTTGTTTGCTTATATGCTCTACCTTCATGTTACCTTGAGTTCAGATGGCTGTTTTTGAAAACCCTACTGTGTGTGGCACACCGTGTTGCCTCTGCAACCACCCCCCAAAGAACCATTACAGCTTCACTCTTTTTTACTCTCATTAAACAACCATTACTTTAATTGCTACTTTCTCCACAGCAACACCAACCAGTCTCTGACCTGCAGACTGTCTTTAACCAGCGCCTTGTCGGTGCTGATCTTGGCGCGCTGCAGCCCTCTGATGTTCTCACCGATCCAGTGTGAGAGTGAACTTGGCTCGTTTGCTCATGGGGTCTCCCATCGTGATCCGGACGAAGGCGAACAGACGGGCGTCATCTGAGGAAACAGCAGGAAGATACAACGTAACACTCAATAGACAGATGGAAGGTTCTCGCAGGTGAAGATTTCAAATGGTACACACTGCATCCCACACTAAAAGACAATGCAATTCTCCTGTCCAATCAGACAACACACACAGACCTGTGTAGTATCAAGCTTTGCAAAACGGTGGTTATGTTGTGTGTTTGTGTGTGTGTGTTGTGTGTGTGTGTGTGTGGGTGGTGTTTGTTTGGTGTGGGGTGTGTGTGTGCTGTGTGATACAGACTAAGAGAGTGGGCAAAAACTGTTTCAGTGCAGTGCAGATATACACAAGTGCCTTTTGTAGTTCCACTGCACCTCTAAACTGTGTGTGTGTGTGTTGTGTGTGTGGTGTGTGTGTGTGTGTGTGTGTGTGTGTGTGTGTGTGTGTGTGTGTGTGTGTTGTGTAATGAGGAAATATTCAGGTCAACAGACTGAATGAGTGAATCTTTTGTGAGCCTTTCCGTTGTGTCAAACCTCCCGAGTGACCACGCCTGTCACTCCCACGGCGGCCCACTGCAGAACTGACCGTCTGTAATAATGTATGAATACATGCAACAAGCGAAAAAGAAAAAGAAAAGACCTCTGTTGCTTTTCTTTCTGACTTGTACCTCTTCAGGCCTCTAATCCTATTCAAATGAAACAATGTGAGCAGGAAACATGCCTCTTTAGCGTGACCTGCCCCTGACATATGGAACTGTAACGAGGGTCCAGTGTTGCCAACTCAATGAAGTAGCTCCAAAATTGCTAAAGGTTGCTCATTTACATATTGATACCTCATACTACTCTTGCATAAAGCTTAGTGGCACAAATTTGCTTTTCCTAGGATGGGGAAAGAATATCCCACCCTAATCTGCCTCTGATTGGCTAGTACTCGTTGCCTTCTTGTTTGGATTGGTTAGGCTGAGGCAGGAGGAGTGGGATTGGTCAGGTGTAAGAAAAGCAGGGTAAACCAATCAAGACAGGTAAGGCAGAGCAGGGCGGGACATTCATTCGCCATTATAGGAAACGCAAATTGTGTGCACGGTCAAGAGGAGGGGGAAGGGTGAAAAGATATATGAATTATGAATTACAATATATACTGTATATATATCGCTTTTTAGAAATAACGTTGCTAAGAGGGTCTGAAAAATCACTGAACCTAGAGAGAAGTCACTAAGTTGACAACACTGGGAGGGTCAGTAGTAGACAGCATTATTAGTAGTATTATTATTAGTATAGATGTTTATATATGTCCCAGTGATGTCTCCTATTGGGGGGGAGTCACCACAGGCCTCACGGTACTATATCATCACCATACTTATGTCACCACCAATATTATTGTGATTTTAACATATTTCAATACACTTTAATATATTTTGCAATGAATAAGCATTAACTGATTTAAGCAATGCTGTGAGAACTCACAGATACTCATGTTTTAGTATTCTTGTGTTTTATTTTAGAAACTCTACACTATAATAATAGGGTGTACCTGGGAATCTAGATGCAACGTCCCGGTAGCTTTCATAGCTACGTTACGGTGGTGGATGCAGATGGTACAGGTCTAAGTATAATTAGGGTTTAATATGGAAATTCATGCAGTTTCTAAATACAGCATCATTTAGGTGTCTACTGTGTTGTTTTCAGTCCAATAAAGGCCACATTATTTCTTTGTTTTGGTCTAATTTGATACAAAGTAAAGCTTATTACGTCTTATTTATAACTATCAACTATCAACTTATTTATAACCAAAAACTGAGATCTACTGCCAAACTTGGGTGCTATACACGCCTTCATCTCATCTCCCATTGACTCCTGTAGCACACTTTTCTCCCCACTTAGGATTTGGCTCGTCTTCAGTCAGTTGAGAATGCTGCTGCAGGGCTTCTCTCTAGTTGACATAGATGATCTCACATTACCCCGGGACTGAGTCTCTTCCCTGGCTCCCTGGTGCACGTAGGATTAGTTTCCCCTGGTACTCTGGACAGAGCATCTGTCTGTGGCTGGGCTACTCCCCCCGCACTGGTCAGCTCGCTCTCTGGGTTGGCATGTTAAATGTGCCGTCAGCTCCACGCACCCGCCAAGATCTGGGGGGAATGAATGAATCTGTCTCCTCCCTCAGGGTCTGCTTCTCCGTTTCTCTGGATTCTTTCAAAAATCAGATAAAGACGTACCTGTTTAGACAGGTATGTCTACGTACCGTCTGCACTTCAAATATTATTGTGCAATACGATTGTTTCTCGTCTCACTCTGCATTGTGTTAGTCTCTGTAAAGCACTGTGTGTGGACACACACCACACACCACACACGCACACGCGCCACACACCACCGACATTTTAAAGAAGGTGTTGTACAGTGAATTGAATAGGGCCACTCATACATAACTTTAGTTTACTACACAGCAGCAGTTCATGTAGACCAGACTCTAACTCCAGTCCACACAGCAGCAGTTGGTAGCAACTGTTGGTAGTCAGACTGTAGTTAGAGTTTATGGTGCGTTCAGGTGACTGTTGGTAGTCAGACTGCAGTTAGAGTTCATGGTGCGTTCAGGTGACTGTTGGAAGTCAGATTGTAGTTAGAGGTTTGCACATGGTGCTTCAGTTGTGCCCACTGTTAATAAAAACTGTTAATATATGTACATTGTTTAGGAACAACATGATAGTTGCCAAGTTCAAGAAACCAACATTTTACAGCCATGCTAACTGCTCAACACACGCGCTTCGAACTGATTTCACACAAAGAGGATCGCCCAGGTAAGACGGTTGTAGTTAGCATAGTAACACAGACGACACATGAACATTTCTCACCCTTGTGTACAGATCAAAGTGTAGGCCACAAGTTGGATCATTACAAAGCCACAAAAAGGCATGTGAGGGCTGATGGTAGGATAAAGATCACAGTGTACAGAAACCCCCTTCGCACAGGCCGGTACCTCAGTTTTATCCCCAACCACTACTTCACTACTTCAAACATCAGTTGTGGGAAGCCTTCCACACAGAGTGTCTGGAACAGCGAGTGGTAATCAGATGATGCAAACACAACTTCAGCGCTCTGCATGACCTAACACTATGTTCCATGTCTGGGACGACCAGTGAGCAAACTCCATCCACTGTTGAAGACCATGATGTTGAACGCTAGTAAGTGGATTCACACAGGATTAGGGGGGTTTAGTTAGTTTTGTATCACATTCTGTCTCAAAAGTCAAGAATGAACTTCCATGCTCAACGTTATCTGATAGTAGTACATTTAGAATAACCTTCTTAGGTTCAAGGGCATTTTGACATTTCTTTTTAAATTCCCATTTTAAGGATATTTGCATATAACCAGATCCCCATCAAAACGTTCATAACAAACTCAGCTTTCTGTCTAGTGAGGCCCAAATGGGCCCCAGAGCCATGTGTAAATAGATCATAAAGCTGAAAATGTTTACTTTTGAATTTTTGTTTTTAATTTTTATTTTGGTTCTTGAAAAGTCTTGGGTTCACACAATTAGTGCAACATATGAATAAAATAGTAAATAAATGTCTAAAATGAAATTTTGTAATATAGCTTTTTGAGTATGAATGTTGTCAAACATCGCTCAGACTCGCCCGTGTTTGTTCTCAGAGGGTTGAGATTGTTTTTTAATTTAATTCAATTTTATTTATAGTATCAAATCCTAACAAATCTTATTTTAAGACACTTTACAGATAGAGCAGGTCTAGACCACACTCTATAATTTACATAGACAAAACAATTCCTGCTATAGCAGGCATTTAGTGCAATATTCAATAGTTCTTATCTTTTTATGCGGGGATACTACTCATGTTGTAAGTAAGTAAGTAAGTAAACTTTATTTCTATAGCACTTTTCACAGACCGGGTCACAAGTGCTGCAACAGTTTATAAAGAAAAATAAATTAAACAACATAGAAAACAGTAAACCAGTAAACTTAACTAAAAAACAAGTTTAAAAAGTGGGTCTTTAGTTTTTCCTAAAAGTGTCTATACAAACAGAGAACGAATGGTACAAGGTAGCTTTCCAGAGGCGAGGCGCCACAGCTTTAAAGATCTGTCTCCTCGGTCTTAAAATGGGTCCGAGGAACATCACAAGTTCAAATTGGACGACCGGAGTTTCCTATGGGAAACATAAGCCTGAATGAGTTTCTTAATGTAGTCTGGTGCCTGTCCATGGGAGAGTCTAAAGTCAGTACCAGGATTTTGTAGAGCATCCTGTAAAATCAGGCAGCCAGTGCAAACTTTTGAGAATGGTGTAATGTGTTCCTCCTGCGAGTGCGAGTGGCAGCGTGCTGCGAATTTTGCACAACCTGCAGACGCGCAAACTCCTCTTGTTAAGACAGGGGAACAAACTATTACATAATCTAATCTCGCGAGACAAACGCTTAATAATCTCTCAACTCATTATAAGTCACCATCTTAACGTTTAGAAACGTTCCGAATTTGGAAAAAGCAGCTCCTAACAAGCTGATTATGTGTCTGCTCCATCGACATCGCTCCATCCAATAGACCCCAGGTTGCGCAGTTGCTTTAACAGTGCAGCTCAAGTTTCCGAGGTGCGCTTAATTCCAGGCACAGCACTGTCAGGAGCAACATCAATTGTGCCTATACTGTTTCATAGGCTGATCTATAGGCATGTTGATTCTTAGATTAATGCAGAAATGAGCTCCTACTCTATGACAGCAGGGTTTGTTTTCATCATTCATGTCTCCATGTTTATAGAAACAGCAAGAGAGAGAGAGAGAGAGCGAGAGCGAGAGAGAGAGAGAGAGGAGATGTTAGCATACTGGACCTGTGTAGGAGTGTCCCAACAAGGACTGTCAGATCAGTTCCTGCAAAGTGATACCACTCAGGTCCTTCCTGCATTCCTCAGACCTCCTCAACACAGCAGCATACTTTACAGCCCACAGCAAGTCATGTGCTGTGTGTGTGTGTGTGTGTGTGTGTGTGTGTGTGTGTGTGTGTGTGTGTGTGTGTGTGTGTGTGTATTGTCTTGTACCCCCCCAATGTCTCCAAATGTTTGTGAGATGACGTTCTTGTTTCATCTACGTAAAAATCTAAAAGTGAGGTTAGGGTTAGCAAAGTGTGCAAAGAAGTTTTAATTGGTAAAGTGTAGGTATTCATGTTCTGTAGTAGTTGGTAGCCTAAAAATAAACACTGCCTTAAACATGTAGCATGTGTGTCTGCTCCATTTAAACATCTCTGTACCTGAAAAAGGTGGTGTGTGTGTGTGTGTGTGTGTGTGTGTGTGTGTGTGTGTGTGTGTGTGTGTGTGTGTGTGAGTTCCGGTTGTCTTAAATATCTCGATAACTATTCATCAGATCTACTTTACACTTGTACTTTTTAATATAATAACGTCCGTTCCATTCAAGCCATTACCAAAGGGATCTCTCAGACTATGTTCAGAAGATCGTGGCCTCGAGTGAAGATAATGACCTCTTCTGAAGAGTCCATCATGTTTTTGTAATAATCCATGTCCTCCTTGGTTACTAATAAGTGTGTGGAGGGGGCGTAGTGGCGGTGCTCGGTAACGGAAGGCTTGTGTCGTGTGGTTTTGTTGTCGTTACTTATAATTTCTCATGGGGGAGACAGAAACTTAACACCTGTTCAAAGTGGAGAGTTCAACTCCAATAATGCTGGATAGTTTAATGAATAATGCTTATTTTAATTGTGATATTTTGTCTAAATCTGAATCTTCAATGTAACCAGTAACATTTGTCAGATACATTTAGTAGGAGCCTCCGGTGTTTTCCTCTGAAGTAGAAGTCTACATTGTAGTAGGCCTATACGTCTGTGCGGCTTTGGGGGCCTTCTGTACATTATTTAGGGGGACAATGGCTCAGGAGGCCAAGCAGTTGGCCCATTTCCAACAGGTTGGCTTTGGGCACTGCCCTAGTTGGACCAACGATGTGTCCTTTTGTCTGGAAACACCGAAAGGCTGAAATACATTACGTTGGTATAATTCTCAGCCATGTATACACAATATGAGACATTAAGTTTAGAGTTTAAATTAAAAAGCCTTTCACACTTGGTCGTTGTTTCTTCACTTTCAGCTGTCGTACTGCATCCAAACAAGTTTGAAGATCAATTCACATTTGGTTAGTCACAGCTCAGCGGGCCCTGATCCAAAGGACCAGCGTGCTCCGGGTCGTCTGTGTGCCATGAATGATGTTCAACACGCCCCTCACTCTGGGAATGAGCTCATATGTCTCCAAGAAAGAGACGCAGGGGCCCTGGTGTGTGTGTGTGTGTGTGTGTTGTGGTGTTGTGTGTGTGTGGTTTTGTTGTGTGTGTGTGTTTGTGTTGTTGTTGTGTGTGTGTGTGGTGTGTGTGTGTGTGTTTTTGGGAAGGGGGATCTCCTCCTCCAACAGTGATGAATTAATCTACTCGAAAATTTCCCTTAAATCCCTCCCACAAATTCATCATAAAGAAAACTCAAACTGGATACCCTGACTTGTCTTTTATCTAAATATGCAAAAGCGTAATCAACAGCACTGCAATTTGATTTGGATCCTTGTCAGCAGATTTTACTTACTTCAGCAACATTTTCCTCAAACTGCAACAGCTCAGCATCCTGTTACATAGAGATGATCTGGATCCACGCACCACATTTCCAGGTTAAAACCTGACATTTGTTTTGCAAAAGTAGCAATACCTTAATACGAACTCGTTCCTGGTATGTTGTAGGCTTGTCTCAGGAATGCCTATTTGTTTTTACATTAATTAGAGAGTGTTGAACTGTTCCTGTTGTAAAATTAATAATATAATAATTAACAAGGGTATATTGCTAGCTCTAATTACCTGCAGATTCTAATCCCTCTCAGACATTTGTGTTTGAAGCTGCTACAAAAAGTATTTATTTTTCTGTATTAGATAAAATGCTAATGTGTGATATGAAAATGGTTACTCTTAGTACCAAACCCACAGAGAAATATCAGCAGCTCTTCACCCCCCCCCCCACTCTTCTGAGCCTTTTTTCATCTTCATTTTGCTTTTTCACACTGTCCACTACCTGCTCAGCAGCACCAACAGCAGACAGACAGACGCTGTGTTCTCACTCACTCACTCACTCACTCACTCACTCACTCACTCACTCACCCACCCACTCACTCACTCACTCACTCACTCACTCATTCACTCACTCACTCACCCACCCACTCACTCACTCACTCACTCACTCACTCACTCACTCACTCACTCATATGTAGTGTTTATTAAAAGGGTAATATCGGGGTTTTCAAGCTGGACCCTATTTATCTATGCTTTTGTGTGTAAGTGACTGATGGGAACAACAATCTCTGACAGTGGTCCAGCGTTGACTCTGAACCGGCACCCACAGACCGGGCTGCCATGGAACCCTATGGGGCAAATGTGCATGGTCAATTCCGTCCACTGAAGGTTGTGTTGTTGCTGCTGACAGACTCAGATTATTATTCTAAGTGTCTGACAACATTATGGAAAGGGTCCCTACAGAGACAGACCTTTAACACCTCTTTGAGACCTTTCTGTTTAACCAGAACCAGCTCGGAGGTCTCTAGCACTAAACCCACCAGACTCCATTTAAAAAAACAATACTTATAGCGTGTATGGAGCCAACAGATTTTCACATGTAAATCGGTAAACTATGTGAGAGAGAGAGAAATAATGTTTGGCGGGAGGACAGGGGGGGCTTTGAAATTGAAATTTGCGCTACTGAGCAAAGCAAATGGGGGTGGGGTGTTGGGGGTGGGATGGGTCTCTTTTCAGATTCTTCCAGGCCATGTGAATAGGGAAGACAGAGAGGGAATGTGAGCGTGAATGGGTCAGTTCTCAGTGCTCCTGTGTGCCAGCGCTGCACAGTGTTGGCACAGAGGTGCCATTGTCAGGGACTAACGAGCTGAGGGCCACTTCATTCTCCCACCAGAAATGAGCATCTGTTTACCAAGTTTACTGAGTGCATTTACACTCCATATCCAAGCTGACAGTGGGGTGTCTGTTTGCTGTGATCTCAGGCGTTGTTGATTTTTATATCACTGCACATGATCCGTTTCTCTGAGATATTTGCTGTTTGAATGATGACATCTTTATTGCACAGTTAGTCTCACTTTGCCAGACCTTCCTCCACGGCGCTGCAGAGGAAGGTTTTATCCAGCGAAGAGTTTTCAGCAGAGAAGCAGAAGAGCGAGGGAGATCCTCTGCTCATCTGAGTGACGTTCCGTCCCCGGTACGATACACAGAGACGTCGTAGCTTCAGCTGCACGTCATCAATGCCACGTTGAAGTGTGAAGTCTTTCTAATTATGTATTTTCACAGTCTTATACTTCAACAGTTCAACAATAAACTGAGACTTAAAAATGATCTTTTAAATTGACCAACATCATATGTGTAATCCGTGGCTCAATTCAAACAGGATGAAAAAGAATTGGCCTCTCCCCGTTCACTCCTGTTCATATTTCTTCAAAAGATAGGTCCCATGGACCGGAAGAAGAAGGGCAGGACTCAGGCTCTCCACAAAAGAGCAAGAGGTTTACGTAGCTTCTAGCTTCCGACTTCTACAAGAGCTAAGAGTTTAAAGCCATGTATGGTACTGAAAAGTAGAAGACTTTATGACAACCAAACGACCCGCTCTCTCTCACATAACCTCGGTCCGTTGTGTAAATCCGATGCAGCGTTTACCTGTTGCATTTCTTCGGGGTTTGTCGTGCTTTTCTTTTAGCATTGTATCTGTATTTGCAGCGCATTTGTGTATTTGGTTGTGTTGTGTGTATTTGGTTGTTGTGTTTATTTGGTTGGTTGTGTGTATTGGGTTGGTTGTATGCATTTGGTTGGTTGTGTGTATTTGGTTGTGTTGTGTGTATTTGGTTGTGTTGTGCATTTGGTTGTTGTGTTTATTTGGTTGGTGTTGTGTATTTGGTTGTGTTGTGTGTATTTGGTTGTGTTGTGTGTATTTGCAGTGTGTTTGCTGAATGCTGAGCGTGTTTTGTCAAGTGAGCTGTGTGTATTTAGTGCATTTGCGTGTGTTTTGTTAAGTTGTGTGTATTTGGTGTATTTGCGTGTGTTGTGTTAAGCTGTGTGTATCTAGTGTATTTGTGTGTGTTGTGTTAAGTTGCAGGGCGTAGCCAGGCCCTGATTGAAGTAGGAAGGGTTACCAGGCTGGAATGGGACTGTAGTGATAATCCAAATCCATTGAAGAGGACCAACCTTCTTCTGTAGGGACATGGGATGGTAGCAGGGCTGTGTCATTAAAGTGAAGCCTCATCTGCGTCTGGATGTGAGGAAGTTAAAGTGTGCAGCTCACTTCCTGTTCCGAACCCTATGTCATGGCCGGCTGGGTGGGGGAAGCCATCTAAGAAGGAGGAACGACGCCACCCTCTGTGGGTATGACCGCAATATGAATACAGTTGGACAATAACTGCAATATTACACTCGTGGATGTGATTTGTTTTTTTCAAGATTATTTTCTGGGTAATTTTAGGCCTTTATTCATATTATTTATTATTTATCTACATTATTACTCAGAGTTGAACCTGTGGTTGCAGTGACAAGGACTGGTGCTTAGTACAGGGGGAACACAGGTGAGCTGTCCAGGCGCCCCCTAACGGTGGGATTTAACGCCATGTCATGGGCACTTCAGTGACATTGCTCAGATATGACACCATGTCAGAATTTTCACAGCCCCTAATTAAGTCGGGAGAATTAGAAGCATACTTGAAATTGTTACTTGCCTGGGCTTTAAGTGGACCAAGTGTCTTTCTTTTGATTGTCACATGTCACACAACTATTGGCCTACACAACAGCTCATTCACCCTTAACTCCAAGTTCTTCCTCAAGGCAACGCACATCTCCTTTCCTAGTCCCTTCTACATTTTCCCTTTGTCTGTCTCTGTCAGACCACCACACAATCTTACATAATTCTGCTTTCTGACCCCCTTTTTGCTTTCTCGACTACTCTTCTTTCTCTTTCTATTCAATCGTGCCTCCCCCATTCAGTCCAATTATTAACACCCTGTGCTTATCTATTTCCTGCTGAAGGAACTTACTCTCCTTTTAATTAAACTATAACTCTCTGCTCTGCATGGATCAGTGACACCCAGTAAAATAGTTATTCATTTATTGAATTGTCTTCGATAGCAATTTGCTTACGGTAAAAGGTCAATTTTTTCAGTGCCCGGACCTTTCAAATAAGAATGAGAATAGCGGTGCATTTTAATGGCACTCTGAATGAATAATCTAATATCACTGTAAATCAAGGCATGGGTCAACTATAGAGTTATCAGGGTATGAGCCATGGCTACATCTGTCTGATTCATCATAAAGAAAACTCAAACTGGATACACATGACTTGCTTTTATCTAAATATGCAAAAGCGTAATCAAACAGCACTGCAATTTGATTTGGATCCTTGTCAGCAGATTTCTACTTACTTTCAGCAACATTTTCCTCAAACTGCAACAGCTCAGCATCCTGTTACATGAGAGATAGTCTGGATCCACGGCACCACATTTCCAGGTTAAAACCTGACATTTGTTTTGCAAAAGTAGCAATACCTTAATACGAACTCGTTCCCTTACAGAAGGTCATGCGGAAGCATTCGCTTTCTGCCGCTGACAGGCTCAGACTGATATTCTAAGTGTCTGACAACATTATGGAAACCTAAAAGGATGCTTGAAATCGTTAGTTAAAATGGCCTTCAATTGAAGTCAAAAGGAAGCAGAGCAAGTACTCACAGAACGGAAGTGTAATATGACTGTACCTTCATAATGGAAGGAGCAGTAGCTGTTACTAACGCCACTACCATGTAACCAACGCACCTAAGTGGAATGCAGTCTACATAAAATCAAATTGATGCAAAACTTTTTGAAACCCCCAATTTGATGCCATTTTGTATTTTGAGGCACCTAACTTATTTGTATGTCTGGTAAGATGTCTGGGCCTTCAGAGTTTAGAAGACATTGTGCTCACCTGGCTGAACAAATGACTTTTCAGATATGTAAAACATCTAAGTTCTTGTACGTCATGGCTGTGCCGGGGAGGCCTTCTGCCACAGGTCTGTTTTACAAGGCAGCACCTTATAGTCCAACCGGCGAGCAGATGTCCCAACGGCCACATGAAAACTGGGATGAGATCCTGGATTCTTTCAGCAGATGAATCAGAATGAGGAAGATGTCTGTCACAGCATCTGACAGAAAGAGATTCCTTATAATATTCTTCATAACACATGATTCTTTATAAATGTCCACGTATGTACATGCTGTGTGTGTGTGTGTGTGTGTGTGTTTATATCCTAGATTAATTGTATGGTTTGTCACTCTCATGCAAGTATTTACAATTGACTTGCACGTTTCGAAATGGTCTTAGTTTCACACTTCACAACTTTTATGATTCACAGTTTACAACTTTTATGATAGCATAAAAGGTTAAGTTCCATGTGGCCGATCATTTTCCCACCATAGGTGATCAGAAGCCAGCACACATGAAGAAACTTCTACCTACAGGAGAGCAGTTATTTCATTGGATTTTCATCTAGAAACATGTCAAAAGTGTTTTTCTGTTGCCTTTTGAATGATGAAGTGCAGCTACAGCCTAAGGTGGTCCAAGCCAATGAATGTCTCAGACTCAGAGGAGTGTCTTATTGAAATCCTTTAGTACACAATGCTCTCAAGCATACAAGACACATGTGTACAGGAAGTCTTTGGTTTTGCTGTGAGACCTGGAAAGCACAGTTCCCCTTGTGAAAACCCTCTCGTGCTGTTCATGTTAAAACCTCAGCAGAAAACGGCTTTGGGTTAGAGTTGTCACTTGTCCTTCTCTGAAGAAGCTCCTTTTAAAAATGCTTGAAAATTCTCTGTGATCATTCACATGATGATCGCCTCTGGCATGAGAATGCAGACGGAACACAGAAAGTACAAGTAACTACAATTACATGTGGTAAACCACAATAGCTTTTCTTGAAATGGATATGCAAAAACGCTTTGAAGTCGGGTTGACAATTTCAGTCCATCAAAGTGTGTGTGGTGTGTGTCGTTTCAGTCTTCTTTCTTTAAATTTGGTATTCAAATGGTGTATTTCCTGCGCAGTGTTTCAGCACTGAGACTTTTACCATATAGGGATGCAGTTGAGAGGAGGGTTAGTGGACAGAGGGAAGAGAAAAGAAGAACTAGCAAGACTCACTTCTCGAGTCTCAACTTGTTGACAGCTGGATCAGTAAAGAAGCATGAACACAGTTCAGCTGACAGTAAATGAGCCAAGTCTGTCTTTTATTGGAACGTGTGCACACACAATCATATATCAGTGAACCATGTGTTCTGTCTGGTTCTGTCTGTACCTGCTTGAAACACTAATGAAGAAACAAAATAGCAAAGGAGCTAAAAAAGTCACTGGTCTAAATTGTAAACTGTAAACCTGAAGGGTTTGCAACTGTTGACCCAGAGTGGCCATTTTGTCTTTACCTTTTTGATAATTTGGCCAGTATAGCTATCACCCTGCACTCCATTGAACGGGCCTTCATAATTTACATAACTCTTTTTGTGGTATAAACCATTTAAGGCCCATAAGGATTTAAACTGGGAACTAGAAGCCAAAGCAGCTGAACTGTGCATTTCTATTCAGATCTTTTACTTTTGACTCTCTTCTGTGACTTGCAGATTTTGGACTCCCTTTAGTTTCAAATATAAATTAAGAAATAGAAAAGTATCTACATCAACTGATTGTTTATTCAAATTGTTAATTTAAGTTGTGTACTTTCAAAATATTGCCAAAGGGCCTATCCACTTAAAAGGGTTCTTCACTTGTGCTTACATATAGTAGAAAAAGGGCAACGCTTTATAATGCTGGTGATTCAGCACTGATAACAATAATACACTTGGCTGGCTCTATGTAGGCTGTAACCGTAGCAAGGGACCAACAACCAGCAATCTACGGCCCATGCTAAATTCAAAGGGGAAAAGGTCAAAAACGATCATGACCCACATAACAACTTTGTAACTTTGGACAGCGAATGCACTCCAGAAGGATATTATTTATCTGTGGTTCATCTTCTGCTGCACACACTGATTCATCACTGGCATCCTGTTTCCAGCAGCCTGTTTACCCGGCGTGGGCAGATGGCTGCGCGTCACCTTCACATCCACGGTCCTACAAGACCTCATTACAATGCAACACACCCAGCTCAGTGCACTCACATAGTAAATCTCATGCCCTTAAAAGGAGCTTTTCAACTGCTTGCAGTTCCTGCATAGGGCTCTCTCTTTCTCTCTCTGTGGTGACTCCTGTGCAGACTCTGCTGGTGAAACATGGAATAGGACTGGAATGTTAACGTGAATCACTAGTTTTTTTTAAATGTATGGCTTACATGTGGTTTTGGGGCACATAATGTGTGTGTTTGCATGGGAAATAAGTTATAAAATAAAAAAATTGATTAAGGGTACCTCAGTGATGTCATTGGACCCAAACTCCCAATCTGTTTGGATTAACTATTTATTTCCTTGTAGATATATTGATGACTAACAGATGGAGAGTGAAGAATAACCACTAACACCGCCTTACAGTATGCTAAGTTGTAATTTATCTGATCTCTAACTTTAATAAGCTTGCATTCATGCAAGTCATTACAATGCCTATGTAGTGAGTATGTGTCTTTCTGAATATGGATTACTGTCCTTACTGCACTTGGTTTGACATGCAGCAGTAGAGGCGTTAGACAGAAGGACACAGGCGCCATGGATGTGCCTGTCCCAGCCCGCTGTGGCTGCTACAAGCGAAACTCCGAACAGACATTGTGTTGAATGTACCCCTGCTAAACAACGGCCAATTCTCCCCGCCTACGACACCGTGGACCAGTCATAATGAAGCAAGTGAACATTTGGCTCATTTGATTGGTTACAATCAATGTCATCCCTTTTAGTACCAGGAAGTTTACATTTTGTGCCACAGTGTGCAGAATGTAGCTAAAGCTTGCTGTTCTTCAAAAGGTTAGCGTCAATGTTGAAGTTGCTTAGCTTTGAGGACATCATGCTTACGTTATAACTTTATTTCATTGCACCCGAAGTCTTTAATATACGTGACAGTAACGTAGCCAATGCTGTGCTTTGCTAGCTAGCGTTAGCTGTTATCGTCCAAGGTCCGACAGGCTAGCCTCTTTATTACTCAGCAGCACTGCGAGCTGCATTAAAAACCGCGACCCTTTTAACAACATATTTAATATTAATATTTCCGCTACATTTAACGTGCCATGGTGTGCTCCCCTACGACATCTCCGGATCTTTTGGTCGTTACACACGAGGGAAGTTGTTCTTTTACTGATACATTTATGTTTTATATCTAAATTATTGATGCAGTGTTTTAGTTATGGCTCAGCCCTAGAACAGAGTTGAGATAAATAATTACTATAATATTTCTCAGTTAAGCTCAAGATCCTCCTTAGATCGCTGGTTCCCTTTGGGGGGGTAAGACACACAAAATGATGAAAACGATGAATTAGATTTAGGAAGTTGGAGAACACTACGTCAATAACGTAGCAGGATACTGCTTCAGTGTAAGGGGTTATATGTTAAAAGGGTTCGGAAGCACTGCCCTAGATACCGAGTAATACATCAAATCAAATTACAACTGATATGATGCGAATATGTCAGACTTCTATGAGCCTACAAAGTCAGTCATTAAGTGTTGAACTTCAAAACTGAATTATGATTTTTTTTCCATATATTTTTATCTTTATATAGACCTTAGTGGTCCCTAATACTGTATCTGAAGTCTCTTTATATAGACCTAGTGGTCCCTAATACTGTATTGAAGTCCTTTATATAGACCTTAGTGGTCCCTAATACTGGTATGAAGTCTCTTTATATAGACCTTAGGGTCCCTATACTGTATCTGAAGTCTTAATAGACCTAGTGGTCCCTATACTTATCTGAAGTCTCTTTATATAGACCTTAGTGGTCCCTAATAGTATCTGAAGTCTCTTTATATAGACCTTAGTGGTCCCTAATACTGTATTGAAGTTCTTTTTATATAGACCTTAGTGGTCCCTAATACTGTATCTGAAGTCTTTTTATATAGACCTTAGGGGTCACATACTGTATCTGAGTCTCTTTATAGAACTAGGGGTCTAATCATGTATCTGAAGTCTCTTTTATTAGACCTTAGTGGTCCCTAATACTGTATCTGAGTCTCTTATATAGCATTAGTGGTCCCTAATACTGTATCTGAAGTCCTTTATAGACCTTAGTGGTCCCTAATACTGTATCTGAAGTCTCTTTATATAGACCTTAGTGGTCCCTATTACTATATCGGAAGTCTTTTTCCCCAAATCCAGCCTACAGAATTCTAGCCACTAGAGCCAGTCCCACAATGAGTTTTCCTTAGTGTGTGGCATGTCTGAGTCTGTAGCTAGTGAGGAGGAGAGAGGGGGGCAAGGTGGAGGGTGGGGGTGTGGCCTTGACCA
>NC_045740.1:32430203-32439925 GCF_008692095.1 Etheostoma spectabile | reverse complement strand
TGCTTGTTTGAAAGCCATGATGTCTCTCTCTCTCTCTCTTTCTCTTTCTCTCTCTCTTTCTCTCTCTCTCTCTCTCTCTCTCTTTCTCTTTCTCTTTCTCTCTCTCTCTCTCTCTCAAGGTTTCCCTCCCGTACTTGGTGGCTTGCAGTACTCTGGGGGAACCCTTATATTCTATGTAGACATGTACAACAAACACAATACATAACTACACTGACATCAATGTTGCACAATATGCATTCTGTTTATTATGTTCTGGTTGTTTAGAAAAAAAAAAAAGTAGTCGCTGGCGTGTGTGTTCTGATATACGTTGTGTTGGATTGTAGAGCATCATGGGTAACACAGAGAGTGTGGTGGTGCAGAAGCGCCTGGCCCGCTTCCGTCCCGAGGAGCGGCCTGTGTTGGAGGGGGTCTTCGACAGGCTCCAGCGCGGTGCTGAGGGCCCTGCAGAAGCCCCCGGGAAAACCCCAGCAGGGAAGACTCTAACGCTTGAGGTGTTGCAGGTGGGACTGTTAAAGCAGGACATATGCATATTTAAACCATAAGGGTTACCTGTTGGGCCGGGGCAAATGAAACGCCACGTCGGGCAAGTAAATATAACAACCCACTTCATCGTATCATAAATGTTCTTTTCCATTTTTGGACTTTTACATTTGACGTATGTGTTCCACTGAGCAAAAGTCATTACTATCCAATGCATTCTACAAGTATATCTGTCAGGAGAGGCTCATTCCTGCCAGTGTGTTGCCTGTGTAGAATCAACCCTTCCTTTTGTCTGTCCCAGTCCTCAATGGGCAGCCTGGTACCAGACTCCATGGTGAGGAGGATCTACCATTGCATGCGTACCATCGACCCTGGACTCGCAGCACCCGCAGCTTCTGGGAAGACTAGCACCTCGGGTGCCTCTGGAGTAGCTCGAGAGCAATTGGTCATCTTCCTAGCCGACACGCTGCGAGGCACTGCAGAGGAACGGGCTCCTCTCGTCATGGCCATGTGCCAGCGTGGGGCAGGGACAGCAGTGGTTGTCACATGTGAGCAGGTGGCAGAGGTGAGTACAGGGCCCAATTAAATAGGAAATAACATATACATTTCTGTAGTACTTTTACCTTTTCTACTTTTATTTACATCAACCCTCCCTTGTCACGTTGCTACCTCTAACCCTCAGGGGTGATTCCAGGATTATTTAAGTGTGGTGGCGCAGACCAATGGATTGGGGAGCCCCTGCCAAACCCTCCCTACTGATGCCCTGCTCTGGCCCCTTTACCCTTTCTCCATAGTTCCTCCAGGACCTGATTTCTGCTGTAGTTCAGATCCTGGTCCACAGAGGGCGCCTGCAGGCCTGGAAGCCAGAGCGAATGGGTGATGGCTCCCTAGGTGTCAAACTCCTGGCAGAGCACATGTGCTCTGAACTCAAACCCTCAGGTAAACAGGTGATTCAAAGGTTTTTCAACATACAAAAGGGAAAATTTGCCCCCTTTAATGTGGAACAAAAACAAACTGCACTTATATACAGTACATACGTATATCCAGAGCTTTAAATGAACTCTTTTGATAGCCAGCCAACATGGCTACTAGATTTTTAAAGTAACCAGCCACTAGTCACGTTTTTTTTTTCTAACTTTAGTTTAATTTTGGCTCCTCTGGTTTATCCGGCTCTGTTCGTTTGTCTTCTCCGTCTCATCGTAGTTCAAAATCGCTAGGCACGTAGCTAACGGTTATCTGACCCATCATGACTTTGTGTTCATGGGAAATGTAGTATTAGTACTACAGGCAGGTGTTGCAGATACAGATTACATTTTCCAAGCCAAAGACACACAAAACTTTCAAACACTACAAAATTTCTTGGCAGAAAACAGACCAATCTGGAAACCCTGACTTGTCGCTTTGTTTGTGCAGCCGGCCACAGTGGTTGGTGGGTGTCAATTTAGATTAGATTAGATTAGATTTAACTTTGTCAGTTTTTACATCTAACAGTGTAATCATTAAAGGGCCTTTCCTTTATAGCAGTGCTTAAAATAGACATAAAACAGAATGCAGTATGATCACGTTAGTCCATTGAGGAATTATTAAAGTGGATTAGCAAATAAAGTGCATAGAGTTCTGAGAAATCAGAGATTCCATAGTCCATAAAATAGGAGAGACAGAATGCAGTATGATCACATACAGTGCATTTGTGAGGTGTATTTGTAAAATGCATAGTGATCAGAGGTATTATATATCAGACAGTCCATAGACCATGTGCAAAAGGTGAGGGGGCGTAGCGGGGCGGCGCAGAGGCTAGTGCTGGGTCTTGGTGTTGAGCAGCGTCATGGTGTTGGGAAAAAAGCTGTTTCTGAGACTCCTGTAACGTCTCCCAGACGGGCGGATGCAGAACAGTCCATGACTGGGCTGCGTGTGGTCCTCGATGATATTGTGTGCACGTCGCAGACACCGTGAGTGATAAAGGTCAGTGATGGCCCGGAGTGATGTGCCAAGGATTTTTTAAACAGTTTTAGCACTCGCTGTAGGCTTTCCTGTCAGCCATGGTGCAGTTCCCACACCACACCATGAAGCAGTTAGTGAGATGATCTCAACTGCAGAAGTTGCTGAGGAAGAAAATGGTCCAATAAAGGGACTTTTAAAACCTCTCTTCTCCTCTCCTCTCAAGGATGTTATGATGTTTCCTGTCTGGAGGACTGGATCTTCAGGGTCTCCCAGGTTTCATTGTACCTGGAGATCCTGGTAGCTGAGGGCCTAAACGTGTCCCTGAGCGGCCGGCCGGCCCCCACCCTGCTGCCCCCCTGCATCGGGACGCCCTGGAAAGAGCTGAGGTGTCTGCTGGACCTTCCCACCCTTATGTTTCTGGCTCCACAGGTTGGAATAAAAACATATTAGGCATCATATCAGTAGGTTCTGACCAAAATGTCTTTTTGATGACAATACTAAAACCACATTGCAACTCATTTTGTAATGAAGTTTAAAAAATGTGGAAATTTTGACGTCTCCCACTCTTAGTAAATACTATTACTAAATAAAGGAGAGAAGGAAGAAACAAATACCAACAGATGTTCGTGTCTCTCTTGTTTAGTGGCATATGTCGATTCCCAGTGGTGTGTTGATTACTGCACTTACTGTTTAAACCACGTGTCAAACTCAAGGCCCGCGGCTGTACCAGCTCGCAACACTGCTATACAGAATTTGGCAAATTTAACAACTTTATGACTCTGAAATTCCCCCAGAAGCAGAGAGTTTTCATATTCACGTTGTAAAAAATGTGATAATTGTATTGCTTGAGTGAGCTTTATGCTGACTTCTGTAGGGCTTCATGTCGACAAAAAAGCAACAAAAAATGTCTAAGAAAGCCACAAAACAATTGGAAAAAGTCAACAAAATGACCTTAAACAGCAACATGCAATAATACAGTCAAAGATTCCAATTTCCTAAATCCCAGAGTCAGAGTCCAAGTCGGTCACCAGTCCAGAGAATAGCGACTCGAGTGCAGGACTCGGGTACGCCATCACCGGGATGACACAGACAAATGCACGTCAGGATTGTCAGTTGTACAATTAAAGATCTGTACTGTTTTACACATTTCATGAAACCCTATCTAGATTTGTAAAACTTTTACATGTGTAAATGATATATGCACTACACACACTATAACATCACTATAACATCAGCCACTTTTCCATCCCTGCACTTTTGCTGTTAGTGCAAAGATCCTTCATCTTTACATAAAATTAGTGAACCTGTCCTTCAGAATTCAGTCAGACACCTTGGACTGGACACAAGCAGGGCTATAGTCATATTGCTATTATTTCTATAAATCTGACCTGTTCTGTTTCTATAACAGGAACTAACAGCACCGGTAACACTGAGTCAAGTTGAGTGTAGTCTTTATCCTTGACCTTCTTCCGGGATTTGCTTGTTGCTGCCGGAAAATTTAGCCTTAATTTAGGGTTTGGGCTTCCTTTGTGTTGGCTCTGGTGGATTTCTGAGGATTATGGTTACCTGGTCCTCAGGTCTCTGCAGGGTAAATCCAGACAGCTAGCTAGACTATCTGTCCATCTGAGGACTAGGTACCTGGTCCTCAGATCTCTGCAGGGTAAATCCAGCACGCTAGCATAGCTACTGTTCCAATTGAGCCTATGGTTAACTGTTCCTCAGATCTCTGCAGGGTAAATCCAGACAGCTAGCTAGACTATCTGTCCAATCTGGGACTATGTTTACCTGGTCCTCAGATCTCTGCAGGGTAAATCCAGACAGCTAGCTAGACTTCTGTCCAATCTGAGGACTATGGTTAACTGGTCCTCAGATCTCTGCAGGGTAAATCCAGACAGCTAACTAACTATCTGTCCAATCTGAGGACTGGGTTACCTGGTCCTCAGATCTCTGCAGGTAAATCCAACAGCTACTAGACTATCTGTCCAATCTGAGTTTTTCTGTTGACGACTAAAACTACTTCTGGATGTACACATGTTCCACCAAACTAGTTCCTTCCTGGGACTATTTAGCAGAGGCACAGCGGCTTTTCTCCGGCGCTCAGCGTCACCCATGACAATTGTGATTGGTTTAAAGAAATGCCTAGAGCACGTTTTCCTCCCATCCCCGAATGCTGTGCGTAGTAGCCAGGCTCTCCTCTAGTTTTTTCCATCTAATTGTGTTGCGGTAATGTGATCAGTTCCACCTTCCTTATTGTCAACTAGTTATATAATAGCTTCAGACAACTCATCAGACGTCACTATCATTCCCACAGTGAAACAGTAAACCCCTTGCTTTGCACATAATTAAAGGCTAACTTCCATTTCTTCAACCTGGACCCTATTCTAGCAAGATGTCCACAGATAGAAGTTGGACAAGACTGTGTGTATGACACAAATAAGTGCTTCTAACTGTATGCTACTACAACGTTCACTACTGTTGAAATGCTAGATTATTTTGGTTTGCTGTGTAATATGAATCTGTTAAAAATAATGACAAGGGATATGTCATGTCAATGACCACATGAAAATATAACTACTTATTCATTTATATGTGTCATATGTGTTATTAAAATGATATTTACATACACTGTGACTGCACAACACCATGTGATTCTCTCCAGTTGCCAGACAGCTACAGCGCCCCCTGGAGACTCGTGTTTTCCACGCGGCTGCATGGGGAGAGCTTCACCAGGATGGCTGCCGGTCTGACAAAATGTGGGCCCACCCTGCTGCTTATTAAAGACACAAAGGGGCATGTTTTTGGGGGCTTTGCCTCCCACGCCTGGGAGGTCAAACCTCAGTTCCAGGGTGAGAGAACAGAATCTCGTCTGATCCTACTGGACTCCGTATTGCATGGCTCGGATGAAATTAGATATTTAATGAATACCATCTTCAGCTGGCATCAGTATAGGGATTTGTTTTCATGGACCTGCACTTTTGACGGGCTGAAGTTTAAGTGTTTCTGACTGTGCTATGGGCCAGGGCCAGCATTTCTTTGAGCTCTATTAACATCGTTACATTTTCCCATTGCCTGCTATGGTAACAATTTCAGATTGCTTTAAACCAGGAACGTGTGTGTCAAAGTGTGTTGCTGTCTTGTTATTTGCTGTAGCGTACCTCATTGAAAAACCATTAGAACGCACACACAGTACATTTGTACTTACGGCACCTCAGGGTGCAGTGGTACCCACTTTGGGAACCTGCTTTAGGTAATAAGCCTTACAGCTGCATTGAAACATAACAGCAGGTGAACGGTTTATGGGAACTGTTGATTTTGTTCTGCTGAATGAAGAACAGAGGCCATTTGCGCAAATTACTTATACGTTTGAAAGAACTCCACCACACCGGAGTGAAGTGTGATGCCTCTGATAGATCACAGTGAATTTAGGCTTCTAGTGGACATCCATAAAGATGTCTAAAAACAGTACTATCATGTTGGTGTGGACCAGACCCCAGACTGATAAAAGGACACATTGAGGAAGTAATACTTCTTGTTTGAATACTGTGGGCTGTCACTTGACTTTTCTCTCAGACCCTTAATAATTTGTATGTATATGTGTGTGTGTGTGTATGCGCAGGTGACTCCAGATGCTTCCTGTTCTCAGTGTTCCCCAGACTGAGAGTTTATACAGCAACAGGATACAACCAACACTTCATGTACTTTAACCAGAATCAGCAGACCATGCCCAACGGACTGGTGAGACTACCTTAGTTTAACAGAGGGTAACTTCTGTTGCTCATGGCATCTAATTGCCACATGAAGATTAAGATGTACAATGTAATTCACATGGAATTCCCTTAATCTAGCCAGTTAATATGTTTTTTTTCTCAGATATTGCCTGATGCAAGTTTTATGATTCAAGAGACTAAAACCTTTATTAAAACGTTGTAACTGCAACTCGTCTCTCATCGGTGTCGTTTCCAGCAGCTCAGCCAGCTGTTTTCAGACGTTAGCTTTGTGTTCCAATACTCATAATATATACGATTTAGTATGCCAGAAAAAGATTTCTGTAAAATGCAGTATGCCAAAAATACTAGGATGTCCTACGGCATCCGCTCAGATTTTGCAGTATGCATGCCAGCATGCTTTTCTGGCTATTCTGACTCACAATCCCTTCTCAGAATATATTAGCATAAAGGTCAAAGTTCAAGGTGCAATTTTATGAAGTTATAGTATGTCCCAATTGTATGTATACTACATGCAACATGACATATTTTGTAAGGGCAGCTGCAGTACATACTAAAAGAACAAAGTATGTGATTTGGAACTCAGCCTAGCTTTTTCTCAGGAGGTGGTGGAGCCCAAACAGAGCTAAAAGGCTAGTGAATGTTAAACACAATATAATATGTCAGTTTTGTGTTTCAGCTTATTCTGCTTATGCCCCTATGTGGCCAAAAAGTCAGTCAATTAATGGAGCTTTAAAAACGATTGGTAACAGTCAGAAAATGTCAATCTCTTCTGATGTGGTATTACTATTCATCTTTATCACAAGTATTTTTTTGAAATGCTACAACTGTTTGGCATCAGAATGGTCCCCTTTTAATATAAGTTTCATTTCACAGAATAATGGTAGTTGAATTTCAGAAATATTGTTCCTACTTTAGGATTGAAAAAAAAGACTTTAGTGATAGATATTGTTACTGTAATTAAATACTTGTCTTAATGCTAGTCTCATAGTGTTACTGATTTGTGGCCTTCATCAGGGGATGGGCGGTCAGCTATACTACTTTGGCCTGTGGCTGGACAGTGATTTCGGTCGTGGTCATAGCCGTGCGCGGCCCAAGTGCACCACCTACGGCAGCCCACAGCTTTCTGGAGAGGAGGACTTCACCCTGGCCTCAATGGAAGTGTGGGCGGTTGGAAAACCCCCAGAGCCAGAGGAGGTTAGAGTACTTTCTTTTCTTTCTTTTCTTTCTGTTTTTTCCCGCCTTTATTTGATTGCAGGCTGGGGCTGTCGAAAATCGATTAAAATGAGCTTTTGATTTGGATCGAAATCAAGAGCAGAATCCCTGATTCCACCCGGTATTTGTTTGTCTCTCCATCCCCGCCTACTTGCGCACATTCAAAGAAAAAAACAACACAACAGGGCTTACTGGCTGGGAGCATGCAGCTAAAGACACAAGGTAATGATATCTTACCGGTAGCCTGCAGATTGACTTTTCCATGGACCATGGCCACTGCCGGAGTTGGAGAGGTAACAACATAACGTTGTTGACATGCAACAAAGGTACCTGGCTGCAGTTAAACTGGGGATTACGCATTACACAATCAGAATACTTCTTTATTTATCCTGCGAATGTTAAGGAGGATCCATGCTGGTTTCCAAGGAGATCTTTCCTGACATATTTCCACACATTAACACTGGGACGGACTCAGTACAACCAGTCTTCAACTGTCCTACAATGCAGGCTCACAGCAGTGTTGGAGTTTGTCCACAAAGGTGGCTAATGGGGCTACTGTGAGGGGAGACATATGGAGAAAACAGCAGGGAGCTCACAGGAGGAGAATTAAAGAGGGAGACGTGTGGATGCATAGCCATAGGTGTAGTGTTTTCATACTTTTGTTCGAGTATACAATCGAGGAGTAACATACCTTACAAGTTTCTTTTTCAGCTCTACAATTTTTCACACACTGAAATCAATTTCAGTAGAATTATAACCAAACTTGCCATCACTTTTTTGTTATGTAATTAGATGCTTGCCTAATGTTGGCATGTAGACTGGGTAAGCCCCACCCACTCTGCCGGCAAATTGATTTCACCCTGCAGCTCGCTCTGGAAACCTGCACCTTTAATTCTCCTGCTTCAGTTCACAATTTGTCAGGAACCAATCACAGACAGGCTTATCTACCTGGCGCTCTATTGGCGGGTTTAACACGATGACAATAGAGAAGGAACCAAGCAGCTTCTTGTTTACATTCAACAGAGCCGCGGCCACCGAAGCACAGCGGGGTGCAGCAACACGTTGATGCTGCTGTCGCTTCTACAAAGTTCAAAGTTCAAAGTTCAAAATTTATTGTCATATGCACTTTAGTACAAGTACCACAGCAATGAAATACAGTATGCCCTATTGCACTCTCTCAGCACCAGTCAACAGTAACAATCAATAACAATAATATAGGTTAAAAACATAAAACCATTTAACCACCACAATAACAGTGGCTAAGTAACTAAATCCAGACCCCAGCCCTCCTTCCTGCTGCGCTATCATTCAACAACCTGATTACCTGAGGATAAAAACTATCCCTAAAACGTGATGTGCGGTTGGGATACTCTGCAACCGTCTCCTGATGGAAGGTGGGAGAAGAGGTTGTGTGCAGGATGACTAGAATCGCATAATACTACGTGCTTTTAGTACTACGTTTCCAGTAAATATGTTGCAACGGTTCAGTGGAACGCCGATGATTTTAGACGCAGTTTTAACCACCTTTGTCAGAAGATTACGATCATGGGAAGTAGTCTACCAAACCAACACAATGTACCGTAATATACTCTCAATTGTACAACGGTAGAATTCTTTAGAATATTAAGAGACATACCATTTCTTAAGAACACCTCAAAATATAGCCTCTCTGTGTGCCTTCTTAATGGCACATCTGATGTGAAACGACCATGTGAGGGAGTCTGAGATATGGATGCCTAAATTTAAACGTGTTGACAATTTCAACAGGAGAGTTGTTAATGTAGACCGGTGTATGTGTGAATTTGTTCTTCCTAAAATCTATGATGACCTCCTTAGTTTTCTCCACATTAAGGGACAAGTTATTTTTACGGCACCACTGATCAAATACACACCTCATCCATGTAGGCAGTTTCATTATTGCTGTCAATGAGTCCTATCAAAGTAGTGTTGTCTGCAAATGTCACAATACTATTAGTGGGATGTTTTGCCCTACAGTCATATGTGTACAGACTATATAATAAGGGACTGAGACAGCAGCCTTGGGGTGCTCCTGTGTTTAGCACTATACAGCCTGAGTATGTAGTGCCAACTCTAACTATCTGGGGGCGACCTGTTAGAAAATCCTGTATCCACTTGCAGATGGAATTGCAGAGGCCCAGGTCTAACAGCTTAGATGTTAAGATAGAGGGTCTGATGGTGTTAAAAGCACTACTATAATCAACAAAAAGCATCCTGACATATTTATCCCTGCCCTCTAGATGTTGACACACAGTGTGTAATGCCAAGGATACAGCATCATCCACAGCCTACGTCACCCGGATAGCTGGTCTGATTGGTTGACGGACTCTCCAACTACGTACA
>NC_045740.1:32420309-32430193 GCF_008692095.1 Etheostoma spectabile | reverse complement strand
CTATGGCTGTTGGCCCCTCCTCATACAGAGCAGACTCCCCAGACCAACGCTCAGTCTCAGATCTACTGAGCTCGGCTTGGTCTGCTGATAGCCAGACTAGTTGGCATGCACATTGGGCATGTAATTAACCGTACCACAAATAGAGAACCTCATTTACATTCCAGCTGTTTCCTTTAGAACATGAAGAATTAAACCCATGGTATTTGTGTATGTTTTGTGTTTCAGGGTGAGGAGGGGAAGGGCAAGAAGAGTATCCTGGATATGGATCCAGAGGTCCAGGCCATGATGGAGATGGCAGGGAAGACTCTACACAGCCAGGGCCTCAGGGAGCCAGAGGAAGACTAGGAGCAGTGAAGAGCAACAAAACCAAAACAGTCTTAACTCATCCAGGCTCTTGTTCCACCTGGTTCTGACACAAGTTGGGATTTTGTCATCTCACATAGCTGGACAATATTTCTTGCACCTGACGTCTCCTGTATACAAATTGGATTTCTCTTTCTCTGCCTTTCAGCCTTCAACACAGAAAATGCAGCTGCTGTTAAATATGGTGCAGGCTAGAGAAGGTGTCATCACAACATAAACCATGCTAACGAGGCCTAAAAAGCCTGGTGTGACCCATTCACACACAACTGAAAGCTACGAGTGTGAAAGCTTCAAGCCAGCTTTCATCATGAGTATGTAAGGGACCAGCGTGCCATGGGTGTGTTCAATCTTATCTCATCCAAGCTGCACTGGTGTTTGACCGAAGCAAGCAAATATACGAGACTTACCACAGACAAATGCATCAGATAAGGAGCAGTGGAAGCAGTTTGTTTCTCCGCAGTTGCCTCAGTCAACCACATTGACAGGCCATCTCTATTGAAACCACGAACTGAAGTATTAGGAAGAGAAAAGTGAGCACAACTAAACAGTTATTTACACCATTTATAGTTATGTATAACAGTACAAGAATACATGGAAATATCCTAAAGGGTCTTGGTTGTAGTGGGGGGGTTGAGATCCTCTCAAGGGAGACATATCATGCTCATTTTCATGATCATACTTGTGTTTTGGGTTTCTACACATGTAAATGCTTTTTAAAAAATTGGGGCTAATGTGAGCTGATGAGATCAGAAAATAATCTCATCAGCTCACATAACACGCAATGGGTTGTCTTATTTCACAGTTTGTGGCTTGGCAGACACTCCAGATATCCAAATGGATGCCCAGCACTGGGAAAGGGGACATTTTCATGGTATGTCCCCTTTAAGGCAATTTTAAGAAAAGCCTACTTGTGAATTGCTGTGTGACTGATTATTTTATTGCTGCAAAATTGACAAACCTTCAGGTTTAGATGACCAATTGTGACATACACGTCATTCTCTATCTACTGTACTAGTTCACCGAACATGTGACTAATGAGATCCTTCATAAGCTGTTTAACTATCGGAGAAGTTTAGGAGTTATTCAGGGAATTTCTCCAGTACAAGACTTGAAATTGACTGTTTATTCAAATACCAGGGATTCTAAATACTTTGTCCCTCCTCAAACTGACAGCTTTGGATAAGCTTCATGAATACAAGAGACACAACTTCTTCAAACTACTCATTTTTACAGAATGGAGGCGCTACTGGATGGTTTATTTATTTAATTTTTTTGTTCAAGGCGTGTTGCTTGCTTCATGTGTTATGACCCAGACATTAGATGAGAAATGAGTTGTAAAGACAAATAGAGGAATGCCTCATATTATCATGGTAATAGACCTGTATCGTCCATGCAGATGTGATTCTGTTGTCTTACTGCAGTAAGCCAATGAGTTTTATCAAATACAACTTAGACTGAGGAACTGCATCCAACTCAATGGGAGTGTGGTACAAATTATTAATAAGTTTAACTAGTTGCTGACCAATTGCACAGCACTGTAAAACATCACAGGCACGGGGAGGCGTTTATGTCCTCGGACCCAGTAATAAAAGTATGTACCTGTAGCACTGTAGTAGGACAAATGACCATTTAGACATTGGAACCGCATCTGTCTGGCTATTTTGGACAATTGTGCAGTTTGAATTATGCGTATTGCCTCCTACAACAATTTCAATGTTATTGTTATTGAATATAGTGTTTAAAGTTGATGTAGGATGTTGTGTGTATGTGTGTGTGTGTGTGTGTGTGTGTGTGTGTTTGTGTGTAGTGAAAACAGTATCCGAGTGTTGCTTGTATTACAGTAAGAGGGGTCTAGAAGGTTCAACTTTCACTTGTGTTTCTCAGTTGAGGGAGCTGTGACCATTTCTGTCTTCATGTGATCACGTCTGACAGACAGGCTGGAAAACGTTGGCATCAACATGTAAATAATCAGATCCCCGATTTGACATCCTGACTACCCGCCCAGAGACTGAAAGGTGACTTTGTGCTGATCCCCGTCCTCTTCTGTTCTGCTATCATGCAAATGACGGAGCCAAGTTACCCATGCAAATCTCCGGTATAATCTTACAGCTACTCACGCGGTAGCACGCTGGACATGGTTCCATAAAGAAGGTTTAGACTTGTCTTTATTTGTGTATGGAAATGATTTTATTATTTTATTCCCTAAAACGTGAATATGTGCTTAGCTCGGTTTCACCTCATATGCTCTTAAACTTATTATTCTAGCCTAGCCACATAAAATACTGTTCATAACAACAGCATTTATCAATTAGTCAAACTTGACTTGTAAAGCACCTTTCATTATTTCATATGGGTATCAATAAGGTCAATAGGGTAGCAGAAATATACTCTAAACGCTTTTTAGCCCAAGGACCCCATAGCTAAAAGAGAGACAGAGCAGGGACACCCTACTACACACACAAACATATATATATATATATATATATATATTTTTTTTTTTGGTTCTCATTTATTTGAATGTATTTCTTTGATTGTTTCAAGTTAATAAAATCATTTTTGCTAGTCTCAGGACCTTCTGGACCACCTTAAGGGACAGTTAGGAGTCCCCTTACCGCACTTTGAGAACCACCTGTCATGTGTTAATGAGTCTCTGTGTCCAAAGCTGCACTCTGCAGTCTGTTTGTCTGTCTCTCTCTCTCTCTGTCAGTCTGTGTGTGAGCAGGTCATCCACTGAAGTATGTGTATGTATGTACTGTATATGTGTTTATGGGAGGATATATATATATATCTATAAAGCTTTAGTTTTGAAGGCCTCCCAGTTTCGTCTGCTGCCTCTCACACTTTGCATAGAGACCGTCCGTGCTTCCGGTCCTTTTTTCGAACTTGCAGGCTCTGACTATAATGCAAGTTAACTTTTACTTCCTTGTACACACAGATAGAGGAACTGACCGTTTTGCGGCTGGCGTTTTGTCAACACTCTACATCCTCTCCAGCTTCATTTCATGACTTTCAAATCATGAGCAGATAGGAAACAAGCGGCAACTTTGCAGAGCTGAAAATATCGAAGTCCCTTGTAAGGTAAGTCTTTTCCTTTCTTCACATGTCTGATGTCTCACGGCTCCGTGCTGAACTGCCCGTGTGGGACCTAAATTAGAAGAGGAGACATCCGCTTTTCACCGGCGGCGGGTCCATGGCTCAGCATGGAGTCGGTCCACCGGCTGTCATGGTCCCTATGTCTTCTCATGGTAACGGCAGAGGTCGAGGGAACTAATGCGCTCTCACTTTTGAATTACTAGAATGTAAACCAGCCAACATAGACCCCCAGTCCAGCTCGAATCATCAGACCATTAAACTCTTTGGATGCTTTACACTTTCTAAAATGGGAGGATTTTTCTTCATTCAGTACTTTTACTTTTAATACTTTATGTACATTTTGCTGAGATTACTTAAATACTTTTACTCTAGTAACATTTTCAATGCAGGACTTTTACTTGTAAGTATTTTTACAGTGTGGTATTAGTACATTTATTCAGTTTGTGGACTGTAACTAAGTAGGCTGCAGATACTCCAGTACTGTAGTTAAAGGGGCGCTATGCAGTTTGGTCCATTTCTTTGCTGTTTTCTCACTTTTTGCTTACAGTTCAATTCAATTTCAATTCAATTACATTTTATTTATAGTATCAATTCATAACAAGAGTTATCTCAAGACACTTTACAGATAGACCACACTCCAGAATTTACAAGGACCCAACAGTTCTAATAGTTTCCTCCAGAGCAGCAACAGGGCCCCAGTGGAGAGGAAAAACTTCCTTTTAGGCAGAAACCTCGGTCAGACCCAGGCTCTTGGTAGGCGGTGTCTGACGGGCCGGTTGGGGTTAGAATGAAGAGTGGCAATAAAAATAGAAAAAATTAGTAGTTTGTAGAAGTTCTTTGTAGTAGTTCATGGCATAGCAGGACGCTGTGCAGCATTACAAGGCACAGCAGGACGTAGCAGGACGTAGCAGGACGTAGCAGGACGTAGCTGGGCACCGCAGAGTGTAGCAGATGAACCTGGCACCGCAGAACGTGTAGCGGGACCATGGCGACAGCTGCTACCCTGATTTTGGAGCCTCTCTGATCCAAGGGAACATGCTGGTGAAAAAAGAACATAAGGACTCCGGGGAATGACTCCCCAGAGCTAGGTTAGTAACAGGCATTTCTGGGACATGGATGCACATAAATGAAAAGATAGGAAGATAGAGGAGAGAGGAGATCAGTGTATCAAAAGAAGTCCCCAGCTGTCTAAAACTATTACAACAAAACCAAGAGAGACAGGGTAAAGAGAGGAGCCTGGTCAGGCTAGAACTCTCCCCAACCGGATCGGGCTGTATGCCAAGTCTCCCTTTAGTTTTATTATATTCTTGATTATATGATAGATAAATCTGACAACTATGACGAGAAGCAGGTGGGCCGGGTTAGGCAACGCTGCGACTCCTCACTCCCTCACAATATTCAATTTTATGCCCTAACTATAACCGGATCGGGCTGTATGCCAAGTCTCCACAGGTGTCTCTATAGAGCCCCCCCCCCCCCCCCCCCCCCTACAGGTTTATGGAGCCCCCCCACAGGTGTCTCTATAGAGAGTCCCCCCTACAGGTTTTTATATAGAGCCCCCCCTACAGGTTTTCTATGGAGCCCCCACCCCCCCCACAGGTGTCTCTATAGAGCACCCCCCCCCCCCACATGTTTCTCTATAGAGCCCCTCCACTACATTCATCTGACAGTTTTAGTTACTAGTTACTTTAGTTACTAGTTACTTTAGTTACTCCACTCCAGTCATCTGACAGCTTTAGTTACTAGTTACTTTAGTTGCTAGTTACTTTAGTTACTAGTTCATCCCTTACCTCTGATGATACTTCCAGACCTTTACTTGTATATCGGAGTACTTCAGCTCTGGTGTGTGGCGCTGGTTCTCTGCTTGGAAGCTTAAAAAAACAGTTAAGAAAACAAATGGAGATACAGGAGAAATGGCATGACTTCTACCATGAATGAATGTATATACATCTATGTATAAAACGTTTTTATTATTTTTTATGTTCCTTACCTAGTTCCCCTTGAACCTTAAAGGGCTTGGTATTGCTTTATTTTTGGATTCCTTTATTTGAAACCCCTTTAGCTGCTCCCCTTCTACATACAACAGTCATAACAGATACAGGATGAATAACTGGGAACACATATTCCATGCACAACCATTTTACTCAGTTTTTAATAAAGCTTCTCAGTGATATACTGCACATACAGATGTCAATTTATTAGGTCCACCTTGGTAAAATGCTAATACTAATAATACAAATACGAATAAATCAATAATTCCTTCATGACGGTTATAATAATATAATATTTAAAGAAATGCTGGGCTTGGTTATAGAATTATGAGATGTTTTTCTATCTGTATTGATAGCAAATGATTGTATAAAATATTACATGTGTTTGACATGTCTCTTCTTTTGATCCATATACAGAAATGTTGATTAATGTGTGTTGTCCTTATAAACGCATCAAATCTAATGAAGTGGAGCTGTTTAAAATGCTCCTCCCCCAGAGTAAGCACTCAAACTGCCTTTTTTCTGATAATGTGCTATTTCATCGTCTGAATGTCTGCATGCAGTAGTTTGTAGACAGAGTTTCTAAATGTTGTCTGGACAAGCAGCGACTGTCTTTACATACACTAAATATTGCGTTTTTGCCCATATTCCAATAAGCTGTTTACATGGCTAATGAAGAGGAATAAGAGCGTTCCCCCCATCTTGGCCCAAGTTCGAATCCGACCTGCAGCCCTTTGTTGGGTGTCACCCCCCCATCTCTCTCCCCCTTTCCTGTCTCTCCACTGTCCCTAATGAGGGGAAAAGCCCCTAAAACTAATCTTTAAAAGAAAAGGAATATTCCACAGATATTCCCGTTTACATGCAGTGTGTGTTTGACGGGTCGATGCACTGACGTGTTGTTTATCACGTCAAAATAATAAAAAGTGGAATGTCATCGGGGGAAATCTTTCTGCATGTATACCCATGTACACCCAACGGCTTTTAAAGCGATTCCACTGTCCTATATCGGAAGGAACTCCTGAGAGTCTTGTAGAGTCCAGTCGTTTCAGTCGTTCGCTGGAAGGTGCTCATAAAACTCTTATTCCTGGCTTAATGTTCCGACAAAATCAAACGTGTTTGATATTAACGTAAGTTTTAAGTCTCGGTAGTGAGGTTACGCTATAGGTTAGAGCTGCTCATCTTATTGGCTGAATTTGACAGCCATGGGTGGAGCCCCTCATGAGTCCCAGGTTTACTGGTTGATTTGTTCTAGAGCTAACACATTTATGCCAACCAGGTTGCTGTGGGTTGGAACCAAATTATTTACCTCATAGCCTGTCCCACATACCTGAATGTGAACTCATTTAAGATGAAATGAGCTTGTACCATCCGCCGGTTGTACGGTGTTTGGTGGGACCGGAGGAACACAGTATGACCTCTGCTTTAACTTTCTCACAGGTGAACATTAGAACTACAAAGAGTTTTTGGCCATTAGAAGCCATAACAAACTGACAGACACAACAGCCTTATACTTTTGTTATGGCTATTCAATAACCTGTTGCTTCAAAATAAACAGGTTACAGCTGTTTTGATTTGTAAATATTAATAACGCATATGAATATTGTGTTAAATACAAAGCTTACTTGCAACTCTAATCTATATAAATAGGTGGGGTTGCAGTCAGCGCTGTGGTAGAACTAACTTTTGGTTGAGCCTAAAAAATCTAAAAAGGTCCTTGCTGGACCAATGTGTGGTCCCAGCTGTCCCAGCTGTCCCTCTGTCCTCGGGCTGATTTCACCACGGACAAGTGGTTTGCCTCTTGTCACATTTCTTATTTTGTCTGATGCATTTAATGCCCATGGACCCATTTAAGTGCAATTTCAAAAATGCAAATTAAATTCCCATGAAGTGTGATCTTATTAACCTTAACCAGAAAGTTGCTAAGTGCGTGGACATATGCATTCCTTCACTGTGTATATGTTGAAATTGAGCACAGTGCATCATCACATCCTCATTTCATATAAACACTGGTTTTCCTGACGTGGGCGTTTGCATGCGTGACGTGAACATATATGGCTATATTTGGGTTATGTATTGCTGCAGCATGAGTATGAGGAAATGAGTGTGTGTGTGATCCCAAAGGGGACGTGCCCTCCACAGGGTTTAGGTGTGAGCAGGTACAACAGAGGAATAGTTCTGTCAGTTAATCATTAATTGAAACACTTTTTAGTTTTAACATTTAAGGTTTTACATTATTTTTAATATATTATATTATGTTACATTGTAATATATCTTAGTGTAGATGAAGGCACACAATGAATATTTAGAATATTTAGGCTAGAAAGATCCTAGAAAAACAGTTCACAGTACATTTTTATTGATATTTCCTAACATAGTGTAGTTACCAGTTTTGTTTTGAGATCTCTATTCATTTGCAAGTTAAATATTGTGACGTATCATTTTCACCTTTGATGCTGTACCTCATCTCCACTAGTACGTCCTGCACCCACACTATTTTTCTTTTACACTAAACTCCTGGTCTGTTTAGAACGCACGGGCTCATGGGAAGCCAAACTGTCATCCACTCACTGGATGACACATTTGCTGGTAAGATGGCGGGACTGCAACAGTAGAGTTGTGCTTTTTAATAACCAATGTTCTGTCCAGTCTAATGATGTTGTCTATGGGACCATCACCACCAATACTCATCTAACTTCCTCAACGCCATAAAGAAATAAACTAATACAGTGTACTGGATATTGGATTATGGGGAAGCAAGTCTGATAATAACAAAATGAAGTGAGGCAGAACGAGAGCATGATCACTATAAGATATGTTTCGGAGCTCTTAACATTTGCATGTGATATTAATACTGCTGTTGTATTGTACGTGAGGAAACGTGGATGGCAGATCTGAGGATCCAGAGCTGGAGAAGACACACAGAAACACGGGGGAAGTCCAACGTTTAACCCTGATGATGCCTAAGGCTTTGTTCACACTTTTACAAGAAAAAGTTGACTAGGGCGCTTCTGTAGTAAAAAACAAACCGGCAGCGTTTTGGTTCCAGAAAGCAGCCGAGAGTGTCTTCTGTTGCTACTGCCCCAGCATTGTAGAGGGCGATGTGGACCGGTGCTAACGTTAAAACTTAAAACCAAGCAAGGTCCCTGGCTGCGACTCCATTTTCTTCTTATGAAAACAACAGGTCTGGCTACTCTGCCTGTCATTGGTCGGCTGTCAAAAAGACCCTTGATGTAGGGTGTTTTTTTGGAAAATTTCCCATGAGCAAGCATTTGGTGCCACAGTGGCGAGGAAAAACTTCCATTTTACAGGCCGAAACCTGGGACAGACCCAGGCTGTCTGTGGCTGACTAGGAATAATATAATAATAATAGCAGGGCATAGCGGGGCTAGCAGGGTGCTGCAGGGTGGTGCAGGGGGGTGCAGGGTGGTGCAGTGTGGTGCAGGGCGTAGTAAAGTACACAGAGTGCAGTTGTTAGTTGCCTGTGAATGAAAGTCTTTGTGTCTCCTGTCCTGTCTCAGCTGCAGAGATGGCTTCCAAGGAGCAACTGGGCGAGATGACGGAGTACAAGAAGATCCTGATCAAACGGGATTTGGAGATGGGCGTGGTCATGACGGTGTTTCGCCAGAAGACAGAGCGGCTCACTGTCCAGGTCATCATGGAGACCCGGCAGGTGGCGTGGACACGCACTGCAGACAAAACCGATGGTGTCTGTGAGTATATTAATTAGGGCTGGGACGATATGCTTATTGGCTTATTGGTCCGATTCGATTCCTTCATGATACATGGGTACCGATTTGGTTTGTATTGTAACAGTATATATATATATATATATATGTTTCTACGTCCATGGCAACGATGTGTTATATTTAGCAACGGTCTGTCATCAAGAAATAGCAGACCGCAGAATGCCTAAGAATTCCACCAAGCCATGTAATAAGGAACTATAGCTATACTTTTAAAAATAATAATCGCAAATCAAATCGTAATTGCAATATCTGGCAGAAAAATGGCTATTCGATTTTTTTCCCCCCAAATTGTTCAGCCTTGCTTTATTACATTGAATTCCATCATGACAACAGTCACAGTATAGCATGGATGAATTCTCCTGCATTGCAGATGTCGGAGTGGGAAATGACCATGTCCTGATGAAAGCTAGCTGGATGTGTGAAACTGAAAAACAACCATGTCACATCTATTTTGTCACTTGTGTTTTTTTCTGATTCAGGCTACAGATGGAATGATGATTTACTGAACTAATGAAGTTTCTGCCAGTGTGCAGTGTGTTTAAAACAAAATACATGGTGTTCAATGGAAAAAAAAAACATTTCAAAATTATACATTTGAAAAGCTCTAATTGCAATACCGTGAAACCATGGGCTTAAATTTCCTCTAACAGATGGAGGGGGGCAATAAATATAACATTTCTTAACACACACG
>NC_045740.1:32418649-32420299 GCF_008692095.1 Etheostoma spectabile | reverse complement strand
CACACACACACACACACACACACACACACACACACACACACACACACGCCAACCTTTACCACCACACTACATAGGTAAAATGAGAACTTGAACATTCCAAAGAAAACACAAATATAAACGAGCATAATTAGAAGTACGTGCTGAATCAACTCATTCTGTATTTATTGAAATCTGTGTCAAACTGCCAAGCCTGCAGGCCACACTACCAGTTCAACATGACGTGCCATGGTTTTTTAGCAGCCATGACTAACAGGAGATATGTCACGCCGTTGATTCAGCAGAAATACATGTGCGCTGTGTTTCAGTGGACCTGTTTGAGATCCGAGAGATCCGTCCAGGGAGGAACGCCAAGGACTTTGAGCGCTTTAAAGATGGCAAGGACAAACACGATGAAAACAGCTGCTTCACCATCTTCTACGGCTCACAGTTTGTTCTCAACACCCTCAGTCTGGGAGGTGAGGCTGTTGATGTTGAAGGACTTTTCATCAAAAGTGGATTTCTAAATTTCCTTGTTAGGTCTTTGGATATGGTTGATGTTTTGAAGGCCTACAGTATGCTGATTTTCAATATTTTAGGGATGTCCTAATCCCGGACCCTGATCCCAGTATGTGATCGGAGCCAATTTTGGCATTTTTTAACTGACCGGGTATCAGCATTCCCCCAGATTACTTTACTCCGATCATGTACATCAGCTTGTAGTGACCGCCGTCTTTAATCAGACGCCCCCCCAGACGGCCTCGATGCCGCCACTTTCAAACCAACATGGCGTGCGGCCACTCACCAGTGTCTGTTACAGAGTGTTTCCCAGCTTGCCGACCTTTGGCAACAATTTAAGAAGTCCGTCTTTCTTAGTCACCTATTTTTACAAAAACGGTGTGCAGCTGTAATATCATAGGAAATGCAAGAATATGCAGATATTCAATATTTAAGAAATCGGATTGGGGGTCAGAAAAGCTGATCGGGACATTCCTACAATATTTAATGTTCAAAGCTCATAAATAAAGCTACTAGGACAGCGCTCCGATTTGATAGTTTATTTTCCTCAGCTTGTGCACAGGCAAATACAACCAAAACTCCACACACAGGGGGAGGAAATCCTCCACAACTAACACTTCAATCCCAACAAAGGGAGCCCCAACCAATCCAGATCCGGAACATAAATGAACAGTGAAAAATGAAACTGAATAAAACTAAATGGTAATGTAATGGCTTGAATGGAACGGACATTCATTAATATCAAATTGTTACGCAGATGGACCCAAATCATTTCTGTTCTCCAAATCATGGGCTGTGGTCCCTTCGTTTAACCCCCCCCCTTCCCGTGTGGTATTGGTTGTATACTTTGTTTCTGTTGCTAGAAGCAGATGCAATTTCATTTATAGTATCAAATCATAACAGAAGTCATCTCAGGACACTATTGAGATATACTATAGCATATCATCCCACAGTGCTAAATGTCTGTTTAGTTCCGTAATCTTTCTGTTTTGCTCCTTTTCCAGCTGACTCGGTTGAAGAGGCACAGAAATGGCAGAAAGGACTAGAATTACTGAGGCAAGAGACACTGGACGCTCCGACTCCAGTTCTTATAGAGAGGTAAGCCTGGTGCGCACGCACACACACACACACACACACACACACACACACACACAC
>NC_045740.1:32412381-32418639 GCF_008692095.1 Etheostoma spectabile | reverse complement strand
ACACACACACACACACACACACACACACACACACACACACACAGAGTCATTAGTGAAGACCATCACTGATCTCTTTGTGTTCCTCTCCCTCCAGTTGGCTGAGGAAGCAGATGTATTCTGTCAATCAGACCAAAACAAACAGGTACTGTATATGTGTCTAATGTAGTCACTCAATCATACTAGCTTTGTAGGTAAATGATAAAATCTAAATCATTTTACTATGTGAATGATCATAGGTCAAAACCTTTTTTTTCAACATGTGAGAAACCTGTAGAAACTGCATGACTGCTCATCATCCCAGCTTTATTCTTACACGTTACATACAAAAAGGCATATTGAATGAGTTAAAGATGGCAGCTGCACAGGTGTTCTGTTGTAGATGTTTCTTTGTGTCCTTCCCAGCATCTCCATGAAGGAGCTGAAGTCTCTGCTAGCTTTGCTCAACTACAAGGCCCCCAGCTCTCGTATTCTCAAAGACAAATTCCAGGTACTCTTGTCTTCATGTCATATCCTCATCATTGTTGTGTGTAATTTATTCTAATTGATGAATTCAACTTTTTAGAACATCTCAGGCCTCCATGATTAAACCTCCGTAGACAGAGTCCCGACCCAAAGCCAAAGGCCCCTGACCAAGCCTCGTTTTGGTTGTGCTGGGAGTGAGAATGTGTTGATTAGACATGAGCTGGTTTAGGAATAAATATTTCAACTCTCTGTAGGTGCTCTACTCGACTACTGTACTGCTCTAGTCTCAATCAGTGTTTTTTACTTCTGCTTTCACAGGAAGTGGGAGCAAAGAAAGACCGCCTGGACTTTGAGCAGTTTCATAAATTGTACAACATTATAATGTTTGAACAGAATGAGGTGAGTCTGAATTGGTCACATTAACGTAACTATATACCATATATATAATTGCACCAGTGTCCCCCCCCCCAGCATTTACATTCATATTTTATTTTAAACTCAGATCCTTGCTGAGTTCAAAAAGGAATCATGTGCTTTCATTCTGGGGTGAGCTCCTGTTTTTTTACACTTGATCTGAACAAACCCAGATGTACATGAAAGAAGTTAGTTTCTAGTGAGTCAGCATGCTTCTTCTCCATTAACAGTAACACAGATAAGCCAGATGCCTCAGCAGTTCTGCTCCATGACTTCCAACGATTCCTCATCTACCAGCAAAAGGTAAAATAAGTCATTGATTAGTACACCAGACAAAGGGGGTGTTGTGTTGGAACTTTGCATGTCTGACTCATTTTCTATCTGCTTCTTTGTGCTTGTGTCAATCCACTATTCTCTCATTCCCTTTCCCAGGAATTTGTACAAAACCAAATAACCTGTAGTTAATTATTATTTTATTAGCAACATTAGTCAATAGTTTCTCCGCTGCCGACCACAGAGATCTCGCCTAATACTGGACCAAAGTCAAAGATTGTTGTTTCCATCAGTCACTTAGACACAGAACATGGAAACATAGGTTGGAAAAAACAGTATTTACCCTTTAATATGTGGAAGTTCTTTATTGGCCGAGTAGTTGTACACACTGACTGCCAGAGTAGACATAACAGCTAGGAACAAGGACAGCAAAGCTGGACAAATAAAGGGAAAGAACAGCCAGGACTATTATGTACACAGATATGGGAAAAATAGGTGTATATACAAATATAAGTGTTATATGAAAATATTTGAAAAGCACTAATGGCTGAATGATTGAAAGAAACCTTAAGATATCAACCAAGGCACCAATAAAACCAAACTGATGCTAGTACAAGATTTTCCATTTATAAATATTGATTATTTATTAGTCCCACAGATTCATTTTAACATTCGCTTAAACATACAGTACAAAATGTTTCTCATTCATGTCCAAACTTTTTACTGATACTGTATCCCTCTCAAGGCGCCTGGGTTGCTCACCAGGCAAAGCGCGCGCCCATACAGAGGCTCGATCCTCGACGCAGCGGCCTCGGGTTCGGCTCCGACCTGCAGCCCTTTGTCTCTCTCCTGTCGTGTCTAAAGCTGTCCTGTCAGAAACACAGGCCTAAAAATATTATATAAATATATTCCTCTCGTTTTTCTGTGTCCCTTCATCCCTCAGGAATCGTGGGCCAGTGACCTGAACCAAGTCAGAGAACTGATGACCACCTTCATCGATGACACCATGAGGAAAACCAACGACCCGGAGTTCACCGTCAGCGAGGTACTCTCCTCTGGGCCTGCGAGTATCGGGTGTAACAGAGATAGACAGCCTGGGACAGAGGACACCGGAGGGACACACCAAAAAATGCAGTGGAAAAGTTGAGACCAACTCAACTTTTTGAAAAACTCAACCCAGCGTCACGCTGTGGGGCCCAATGTGACGGCGATCACACCTGTCAGTCGGTTTTGAGGCGGTGTAAGAGTCCCGTACAGGAAACAGGAAACAGGAAACATCACTGCCTCTCTCTCTGCCACAAGAACGTTTTAAAACATGAAACAGTAGCACTGAACTGCCAAGGAGTTTGTGTAACAGCTGACTGAGAGCCCAGTCGATCTGAATGGCTCGTCTCTTTTCTTTCTCTTTCTCCGTAAAATGAAACTGCCTCTAAGAGCCGTCGGGAACATTGAGATGTATATGAAGACCTGACGGAAAACAGTAGATATAAAGTGTATTCGTGCTACATTGGGGGGATGAAGAAGACAATACGTCACACATATGGGTGGTTTCAGTGACCCCCCCACACCAATCACCAGATTGCTTATTTTGGTCTGAATGGGCCCTAATAAGAGGGCAGGCTGAATGGTTATTTGTAGGAATGCATTTCAATGACTTAGACAAGAAATATGATAAGGATTCTGACTGTTTGCCTTGAAAACAATCTGCTAAAAGCTTTGTTGTTGTTGTTATATTTATAGTTTTATCATTACTAAAATGAATTCTCTCTCCTCCTTTAGTTCCTCAGTTTCCTCTTTTCCAAGGAGAACTCTGTGTGGGATGAGAAGTTCTCCGGGATCAGACACCAGGACATGAACAACCCTCTGTCTCACTACTGGATCAGCTCCTCACACAACACGTCAGTATGACTCCACCCCAAAACCCAAACCAACATATCATATACTTATGCTGGTTTAGAATCATTAATAACCTTTTATATCATGGTAATAATTCCCCAGTTCACCAAATAGGCAGACAGGATCAAAACCATTAAATGGAAGGTTTTCATTTTGTGAACCATATTTATTCTGGCATGTCTCCCCTTTTGTTTTTCCTTCAACAGCTACCTGACAGGTGATCAGATTCGTAGTGAGTCCTCCACAGAGGCTTATGTGCGATGTCTGCGCCTGGGATGCCGCTGTGTTGAATGTCAGTGTAAAGCAGGCCCAGTATGGGTCTCATTGGGGGCCATTTTACCCAGTATGAATCAGAAATGAATATTAACTAACACTTTTTTTTATATCTAACACCTGTTTTTGTGTGCGTTGGGTGGTACTGAATCTGTGCAGTGGACTGCTGGGATGGGCCCGGGGAGCCAATCATCTACCACGGCTGGACCAGGACCACCAAGATCAAGTTTGAGGATGTGGTCAAAGCCATAAACGATCATGCTTTTGTAACGTCAGAGTAAGAATCGCAAAACTAATCTGTCACACACACACACACACACACACGCACGCACACACACAAACACACACACTCACACACACGCACACACACACACGCACACACACAATTTTTGAACAAAAAACATCCCCTTCATGTGGCAATATATTCAACTTTATTGGCAGATGTTTACATTAGTAAGCCATTTCAAATCTACCTATTAACATAGTCTCAAACACGTGGCCTTGATAACTATGCCCCCCCCCCCAGGTTCCCAGTGATCCTGTCCATAGAGGAGCATTGCTCCATAGATCAGCAGCGTCAGATGGCTCGGATCTTCAGAGACGTGTTTGGAGACAAACTGCTGATTGAGCCTGTGGAGCAGATGGCTGAGCAGCTTCCTTCACCTACACAGTTAAAGGGCAAGATCATACTCAAGGTACTGTGTGTGTGTGTGTGTGTGCGTGTGTGTGTGCATGTGCGTGTGTGTGTGTCTAACCATACTGATGTAATTAATAAGTTAATGACAAAAGGTTTTGTTTTGTCCTTGTGCAGCACAAGAAGCTCAGTGTGGAGGGAGGAGGATTCAGTAAAGACTTCAGGAAGGGCCAGAAACAGGGAGATCTGGAGATCTGGGACCCTGTGGACCAGGTACTGTCTGATGGGATCTTAAACTCGCATTTCCTAACATAAGGATGATCTGTTTTACATAGGATTGGGTTCCAACTTGGAATTGTTTAAAAAAATTACAATTCCAGTGGAAACATATTTTTATTGGAATCGTTGATTATGACCATCTTTGATCATTTGTTCCAAATTTTACACACACAAGTTTTGGTTTCCGTAGCATCCGCTGTGCTTCCAGGCCCTTCTTGTGTTGCAGCCATGCAGCACAAGAAGGTTGGCTTTATGTTACGTTGAAAAAGCCTGTTAAACTGTAAGTCTCCATTGAATCAAGATAACATTTGCCTCTTATCTGTGACATAAGCATGCGACCCGGTTCAACTCCGTCCTTCAAAGAACCGGTTTAGAAAGGAAGAATCTGAATAATTCAAATCAAACCAATGCCCAACCCTATCTTTACATCACACATGGGGCCTGTATCACCAGATAAGGTAAAGGGCTTTGTATTGGGGCTGAGGTCCAGGGACACTGGCGTGTTCCAGCTGAACTGGGAAGCTTCAACACTACTGAAAGCTGTGTGAACTCACAGTTTATTAGCACTCCTTTATGTCTCATTAACTCAGTTGTACACACATATACAGTACTGTCCATCTTCTATCTGTGGACATGTTGCTACAGCGTTTGTATGAGCCAAATATCCCATAATGCCTTGTTATCAACTGGTATTGCTAACTTGGGGTAACCTTGCTAAAAATCAAAATTAGCATAACAGGGGCTCTTTAATAGGTGTGTATACAGTCTGTTTGAGGGGGTGTGTGAGAAGACAGCTCTCTCGGTCTTCAAATGAACATTTTCATTTCTCTTTCTCAGCGGTGGAACACGCACTTCTGTGTGATCTCGGATGACAAGCTGTACTACGCAGAGGAGCACGAGGAGGAGAATGAAGATCCAAGGAAGGTGAAAAATAGGGATGGACCCATACTGGTTTTTCAAGGATTATCAGTAGTTAATAAAACCGATTTGGAACAGATATGTTTACATTTCCAGTGAAAATGAAAACTAAATCAGAATTAAGATGTTGAATGTTACAAACTCCAACACTAAACTTTTGTAAAATGCTTTAAGCAAATATTTAATAAATGAGAAACGTTCAACATAACAACCAGTAACAGAGAGTCAGGTAGTGTTGGGGGGGGCGGGGGCATTAAGTCAGACTCAGTGGGGAGTCAAACTGAAGCAGAGGGACAGACACAGGGCTGTAGTGGAGCCAAAGTAGAACACTTTACCAGTCCAGGAGAGAGGTCCTGACTTTTATTGGAGTCAACAGCAACAGCAAAGAGAAGCTGCACTGGCCACAACCCACATACTCAGCTCTGCTGCTCATCCCACAAACGCACGTGGCACCATTTAAAAGGGAAATAATCATCAGGCTTTCCAATGGTATAAGATTTCAAGACTCATTGTTACAACAAAGAGAAAAATTACCAAACACAAATGTCCTGACTTTTTATGCATAGTTCTTTGACTGTATTACTGCATGTCCATATCTTGACGTTTGACTTTTGTTGCATTTTGACATAAAGCCCTACAAAAGTCAGCAAAAACGTTCCTTATCCATTATAGAGTTTAGTAAATCAAGCAAATCAAAGATTAATTTTTAAAAGCCGACTACCTAACACCTGATTTGTAGCAAACTCTTTCACACCCTGAATATGACAACTCCTGCTTCTTAAGGGGAATTTCTGAGTCTCAAAGTTGGCAAATCTGCCAAATTCTGCTGTAAGTGTTGCATATTTGCACTTTGAAAAACGGTTTCCTGTCTTTTTGGGCTTGGCGCAGAACTATATTCAGTTCATTGTGAACCTAATCCGATAAACAGGCCGGGTTAAAACCTGGGAGGGGCTGGGTTTGGCCCGCGAACCACAAGTTTGACACATGTGCTTTAAAGAAACAGAATGGTCAGGTCACTGAGTGTAGTAATAAAGTACAAAGAAAGAAAAGAAAAAACAGCAACAACTCAATATTGCTAGTTGAATTGTGTGTGTGTGTGTGTGTGTGTG
>NC_045740.1:32407837-32412371 GCF_008692095.1 Etheostoma spectabile | reverse complement strand
TGTGTGTGTGTGTGTGTGTGTGTTAAAACCAGTGTTGTTCTTGTGTTTCTCAGTTCCAGGACATGCACTGTTCAGAGCCGTGGTTCCATGGTCGCATGAAGGAGGGCAGGCTGATGGCCGAGCAGCTGATCCGGGATTACTGTGCGGAGCCTGGGGCGAAGGACGGCACCTTCTTGGTCCGACAGAGCGACACTTACGTCACAGACTACACCCTCTCCTTCTGGTACTACAGCTCATTCCTGGGTCCCATGGCCAGCCCAACCAGACAATGTGTGGTGGGATATACTGTCCCATTTCAGCTGGGGCGATTCCAGGATTTACTAAGTGGGGTGGCACAGGAGGGGGTAGGGGGGTGCTCAATAATCAGTCAGGGGGAGCACAGATGATTTTATCGGAATAAAGCATAGAAAATCTGCTTAGAAATATAGGGAATATTAGACAGGATGACACAATGTCATTTTACTACATAAACACACATATTCATTATTCATTTCACTTGTTTTGATTTTCAACTAATTGTGTATCCAAATATAATAAACATTTTCTCTGTGCTCTTAAGGCGAAAGAATTGGATATGTGGAAACAGGCATTGGTCACGTGACGAGGGCTGAGAAGGTTTTTCTGTCACGGAACCATATTAAAATAAAGTGCAATATACTTACGTTAACTTGCCTCAAAGTTCAACAGAGAAAACATTGCTGTACACAATTTTCAGATAACAGGAAACAGAACAGGAATAATGTGCAATGCACAATTTATTTCTTACAGCAACAAGTGCTCTGCAGTGAGTTCAATATGTTCCTACTTCTAAACTGGCCTCAACAACAACGTACTCAGTTTCCATACAACATGTGTTTAAGGTACAAATACATTAACCAAATGGAAAGGCAGCAAAGTGACAGACTCTGATCCAATGGAAATCCAACTTGTCAGATTAACAGCACTCTAGCCCAATGGATTGGGGAGGGCACCAGGGTGGGGCAGTCATATTTCAGGGTGGGGCGGGTGCCAGGACCTCTCCTCTAAACCCGCCCCGGCAGTTCAGGGACCGACTCGTCCTAAGGTCTGATTTAGAAAGTCAGATCATAGAAGGTTTTTGCTTTTATGGCTTTTAGATTATAAAGATTGTGTAATATTATTTCAATTGATTGTATGTATCTGTAAGCACATGTCTTCTGTGTGTATTTCAGGCGCAGTGGGAGGGTCCAGCACTGTCGTATTCGCTCAGGTTCAGAGGGGGCACACACTTACTTCTACCTGACGCCGAACCTGCACTTTCCCAGCGTGTACTCCCTGATCTATCACTACAAAGAAAACCCGCTGCGCTGCCAAGACTTTGAACTGCGTCTCACTGACGCTGTGCCAGTGCCCAACCCACACCTACAAGAGGGGTTCGTCATACATGAACAACATGAGTCTCCTACTGTACATCACAGGGGACTCAGTACAATAAGAATAATAAGAACAATTATTCAATAGAAGCTAGCTATTAATTAAGATACCTTGCGCTAGTGGGAGGATTTGTGATGGTGTGTTTTAGTGATTACAGCTTTCCTTGGCCTTAGCACATAGCTACTGTACATGTTGTTGAGTATAGCAGCACTTTCTACGGCTTCTAAAACCAAACACTACCCAAATTAGTATGTTCCAACAGGAATGTGATCCGATTTTGGGGAGGAATTAATAATTATTAATTAAATAAATGAATCTGCAGATTACAGGTTTCCCTGATATTAGCATGTAGCTACACATAGCAGTGTTTGTGATGTACACACTGCAGTAGCAGGCCTGGAGCAGATGACCATATATAGAAAAGTGGCTCTGTATGACGCCAACAGCAAAATAACTGTTGAAACCAGTGTTTAGTCCAAGTCTCACAGTCAATATCCCTTCCTATTAATAATACTCTTCATAACTATTAGAAGTAAGGGGACTCATGTGGACATAAATTAGAAGTGCCAGTACTCAGTATAATAATAATAATAATACATTTTATTTAACAGCGCCTTTCTAACACTCAAGGACGCTTTACAGACAATAAAAGACAGATACAGGGAACAGAAAAGTGTAAGTAGTATAACAAAAAAATAAAACAAAAACAAAACAAAAAAAAACAAAACAAAACAGGAACAGTGTATTTACAGATAAAGCGAGCTGGAACAGATGGGTTATAGTCTAGTTTTGAACAGGGGGAGAGGTTGATGTTGCGGAGGTCGGGTGGGAGTGAGGTGTCCAGAGCTGGGGAGCAGAGCGGCTGAAGGCTCTGGTCCCCACGGTGATGAGGCTGAGCATGGGGGACAGTGAGGTGGAGGGAGGAGGAAGATCTGAGGGAGCGGGAGGGGACGGTGATGTGTAGGAGTTCTGATAGAATGGAGGGCAAGGTTATGGATGGCTTGAAATATGGAGAAGGATTTTAAATTGTATTCTGAATTGAACTGGAAGCCAATGGAGCTGCTGAAGAACCGGTTTATATGAGAATGAGGGGGTTCTGGTGATGACACCAGCTGCTGAGTTCTGAAGAAGTTGAAGTTTATGGAGGGATTTTTGAGGAAGGCCAAAAAGGAGAGAGTTCCAGTAGTCAAGGCGGGAGGTGACGAGGCTGTGGATAAGGATGGAGGCAGTGGAGTGGTAAGGGACGGACGGAGGCGGTTTATGTTGCGTAGGTGGAAGTATGCAGAGCCGGCAGATACTATTATGTGTGACTGAAAGGAGAGGGAGGAACGAGGATGACGCCCAGACTCTTGACCTGAGGGGAGGGGAGACCAAGGAGTTGTCGATTGGTAGAGAGAAACTATTGATTTTGGATAGGGTGGATTTGTGGCTACGAGGAGGAGTTCGGTTTTATCACTGTTTAGTGTAAGGAAGTTTGAGGTGAACCAGTCTTTTATTTCAAGTAAGCAGTTAGTAAGGGAGTATTGCTCATTACAGGCACTAGATGTTGAATTTTGGTTTGGTAAAGCTTTACCTTTCACATTCTCTTTGTAGCAACCACAGGTGCATGCCCTCTATTTTTTTACATTGCACTTTCACTCTCATACTAGTCACTCTTTCCACTCTCTCTTTCTTCAGTACATTTTGAATCCATGTGAATAGGCTTTACTCTGGCACGGCCAAAGCAGCCTACTGTGGTGGCACCTCACATACCACTGATACATGACTGAATACTGAAAACACAATGCCACAACATTATAACACTGTAGATATGACAAGAAAATACGGAAAATCAAAATATGTTCACACACACACACACACACACACACACACACTCACACAATGTAACTATCCTTGTGTGTGTGTGTGTGTGTTGTACAGGTGGTTCTACAGTAATCTGAGCAGAGGTCAGGCAGAGGATTACCTACTGAGGATTCCTAGAGATGGAGCTTTCCTCATCCGACAGAGAGAAGGAGAACCAGACTCCTTCGCCATCACATTCAGGTGGAGTGGCTTAAGGCTTTATTTCCATTTGCCAAATTAATTGTGTGTGTGTGTGTTATTAATCCTCTCTGTCTTTCAGAGGTGACGGTAAGGTGAAACACTGTCGGATCCAGAAGGAGGGCAACATGTACCTGCTGGGCACCACCACAGAGTTTGAAAGCCTTGTGGAGCTGGTCAACTACTTCAAGAAGAAGCCACTGTATCGCAAGATCAAGCTCCATTACCCAGTCACCACCAAGCTGGTTGACCGCTTCAGCACAGTGAGTTACTGTCGGAGCAGTCTATATCTAAGAAATCCTCAGCATCTATTCTTTTGGAGATGGGAAAAATGAGGAGTTGAGGTGAATGAGAGCACCTGTGACGTGATTCCTTCAGGTGATAGCCAAGTTATGTTCTTTTACAAAAAATGATCTTATCTTTGCTTTTGGAAAACATTCACATTCAACAAAATGTGGTTAAAATTTGGATGGAAACCTCCACTACTAGCATGTCTGAAAACACATACACAATTCAAACATTCCTTCCAATATCTTCAAAGCTGTCATAGTGCAAAGTAGTTACAGGGTTTATTTATCCATGTTGTAGCCTGGCTAGGGGAGAGGTTGGGCTAATATCATGTCAATGCATGTTTCTAAACTGGACTGGTACCTAACAGTAAGTTGTGCTAACACAGGAGAAAGACTGTGCCTCTGTGTATATGGGGAAGATATACGTGGAACCCACTGAGATTGAGCCCTCACTGGTGTGTATACCTTACATATACTATGTTATTTTTTTGCCGTTTTCTTTGACAAAAACCTTCACGTTTGTGTGTGTTTGTCTCCTTCAGCCTCAAAGTACAGTTAGAGCCATATATGGCTACCAGGCTGTGAAGTCAGATGAGCTCAGCTTCCGTAAAGGAGATTTGATATACAATGTTACAAAGGAGATTGATGGATGGTGAGTCTACACACACATACACACACACACACACACACACTCACACTCAGCAACAGGCTATATCAAAGATAGGTTATGAGGCTTTGCCATATCTTTTGAATTAGTCACTTCACTTATTCAATTTTATGGTATTTATAGTGTCAAATCATAACAGAAGTTA
>NC_045740.1:32406671-32407827 GCF_008692095.1 Etheostoma spectabile | reverse complement strand
CTTTACATATAGAGTAGGTCTAGACCACACTCCATTATTTACAAGGCATGCATTTGGTGTGACAGTGGCGAGGAAAAACTCCCTTTAAACAGGCAGAAACCTCGGACAGAAACTGGCTCTCGGTGGGCGTCCATCTGCCTCTGCCGGATGGGACACAGAGATACAGACATACAGAAACATGATTCATAGTAATTATAGCAGTTGGTATTTGTAGTAACAGTGCTGGTATGGCCAACTGCAGACACACTCACAAAGAACAAACAAGACTGCACACATTGCCCTCCTCATTCTTCTCACTACAGGTGGAGAGGTGACCACGGTGGAAGGTTGCAGCAGTTCTTCCCAGCTAACTACGTGGAGGAAGCGTGCAGCAACAGCAAACCTGAGACCAAAGGACAGGTGAAGATTAGAGTTTCAGTCACAGTTTAAATGGAGCTCAACAGCATAGCGATTGAGTGAAAATAATCTGTGTGTGCATGGGATGTGCATTAAAACAGGACATGGAAGACAACCCACTAGGTGAACTATGTAAGGGTGTTGTGGACATCTCCAAGTGCAACATCCAAAACTGTGAGTTATGCACGCTATACATTCACATACCCCTGAGGTTGAGTGCAAACATAAGTTTTCAATCTCCTCAATACTGTGCATGCACCTGAATTTTCCTTTTTGGGTGCATCCGCTGTGCATGCACCTGAAACGTGATCATCACAGCATTGCTCCACTAGTCACAGACCCCAAGGGGGGAGGGGAGGGGGGAGAATTATCTCTTTGCAGTCCCTAAGGCTGGTTAGGAATGAGGTCTTTGCATTTGGAGTAGCGCATGTGCTGTTATAAGAAATGTGACTTCCTATTGTTTAATCTGAAAACGTCATCTATATCCCAAATTCAGAATTCAAATTCCCAATGTCTATAAAAATAATATGGGAGTTTTCCATCCCTCTCCTCCCTCCTTGGTTCTAGTAAAGAATGGTAAAAATGGGAAGCCCAACGTGTTGACCCTGCAGGACAAGGAGGAGGACAGTCTGCAGTTTGACCTGGCAGCCAGCTCTCTGGAGGAGCTCTTTGAATGGTACCAAGTGGGCTGGGACATTACTCAGAGAGAGATGAGCATAAAGTATAACAGGGAACAAGAGGTTAGTATCTCATGGGGGGG
>NC_045740.1:32405918-32406661 GCF_008692095.1 Etheostoma spectabile | reverse complement strand
GGGGGGGGGGTTATGTGTGTTTTACTGTCGGTCTGTCAGCATCACTCTACAAACAGGAAGTGGTTTTTCTGTCCAATCTCAGATCAGACAGCAGGTGGAAGTGGAGAAGAAGGCAGTGGTTGCCATGGAGATGTCAGACCTGGTGGTCTACTGTCAGCCGCGCAGCAAGGAGAAGGACCGCTTTGGTAAACACATGCACATGCTGAACACCAAGACCTGTGAACTCAAGCCACATGATGATGTGTCAAGTTTACCACAGCTTCATACAGGAAATATGCTCTAACGCATCCGTCTGTTTCCTTAATGTCTTAGGCTAGTTTTAGCATTACTTTAAAACTAGATGTTGTCTTTGTAGCCACTTCATAAGAAGCTTATAGTTGAACCCCAAATCTCTAACACCCAGTTATGCATGGCACTGCACCTGAAACAATTTATATGGTAACACTTACTTTGCTTCCACATAGGTCAGTTTGAGACAGTAAATACCGTATATATATATATATATACAGTAAACGTATATATTAGGTTTTCTATAGTTAGTTTCTGTATTAAAAAACTATAGAAAGGTTGTTTGCATCCTACATTCAGTAGCTAACTAGCAACAACCAAGAACCACCGGATAACTACAACCTGCTAACAACATGTTAAGCTAAAGATATTCAATATGACTACATATTGTATGTACAGTGGGGTTTGAAAGTTTGGGCACCCCAGGTAAAATTTTTTATTAATGTGCATAAAGA
>NC_045740.1:32405786-32405908 GCF_008692095.1 Etheostoma spectabile | reverse complement strand
AAGAAAAGATGGAAAAATCTCAAAGGCATCAAATGACAGATTAGACATTCGTATTTCATGTCATAAAAAAGTTAGATTTTAATTCCATCATTTGCAATTTCAAAATGACAGAAAACAAAAAA
>NC_045740.1:32405684-32405776 GCF_008692095.1 Etheostoma spectabile | reverse complement strand
CAAAAGTTTGGGCACCCTGCAGAGTTAATACCTGGGCTGTCTGTCACGCAAGATTTACCATTATGTTGAGGTCAGGAGATTGTGAAGGCCAT
>NC_045740.1:32405495-32405674 GCF_008692095.1 Etheostoma spectabile | reverse complement strand
TCAGTTTACGCCTCTTGATGTAATCCACTGTGGATTTTGAGGTTTCTTTAGGATCATTGTACAGTTGTAGAAGCCATCCTCTCTTTAACTTCAGCTTTTTCACAGATGGCATCAAGTTTGATGACATCAAAATTTTATTAAATCATATTTTTCCTTCTACTCGTGAAATGTTCCCTGTG
>NC_045740.1:32405380-32405485 GCF_008692095.1 Etheostoma spectabile | reverse complement strand
GCAATACAACCCCAAAGCATGATTGACCCCCCCCCATGCTTAACAGTTGGACAGAGGTTCCTTTCATTAAATTCTGTGCCCAAGTTCTACTTTAACGTCATCAGT
>NC_045740.1:32402779-32405233 GCF_008692095.1 Etheostoma spectabile | reverse complement strand
AAGTATCTCTTTATAGTGGAAAGGTGTAGCCCAACTCCAGTGTCTCCAGGTCTTTCTGGATGGACCGGGCAGTCTAACGGGGGTCTGGACTTGCTTTTCTCTCAATCCTGCGAGCGGTTCTGTCTGACATTGTTCTTGGTCTTCCAGATCTTTAACTTCCACTGTTCCTGATGACGGCCATTTCTTAATTACATTCCCAACAGAGGAGATCGGCATCTGAAAACCCTTTGCTATCTTCTTCTTCTTCTCCTGCTTTGTGAGCATCAACTATTTTCAGTTTCAGTTTCCTAGACAACTGCTTAGAAGAAGCCATGGTGCTGATTGTTGTGGGGGGGGGTGGGTCAGATGAGTCTGGGGGCAGGTGCTGATTGGGGGGGGGTCAGATGAGTCTGGGCATTTAAAACCTTAAGAGTGACATCACCTGGTCTTTCCAGACAATGATTGAGAACAATCCGTGACACTGTCAGGTCTCAGCTTTCAAAGGGGGGGGCATGCTAGAAACTCTGCGGGGGGCCCAAACTTTTTTGTTTTCGGTTATTTTGAAAGTGTAAATTATGGAAATAAAATCTAACTTTTTGTGACATATTATTCAAATGTCTAATCTGACATTTGAAGCCTTTTGGAGATTTTTCCGTCTTTTCTTCTTTTTGCACATTAATACAAATCTTTACCTCGGGTGCCCAAACAGTCGAACCCCACTGTATATTACAGTTCCAGTCCAGTTTGTTGGTCTGTTGGTATCAACTGATGTGGCCTAACAACCACTATCAGCTCAATCTGTGCCTCTGCTCTTTTCTTTGTCTCTGCAGACGGTTACAGCTACAAAGAGGTCCGCTCCTTTGTGGAGAACAAGATACCAGGAAAGAGCCGCACCAAGGACTTCCTGCAGTACAACCGCAAGGCTCTGAGTCGCATCTACCCAAAAGCCCAGCGTGTGGAGTCCTCCAACTATGACCCTTACCCACTGTGGGCTGTTGGCAGTCACATGGTGGCTCTCAACTTCCAGACTGCAGGTACAGTAGTTTATCTGGACAACTGTAGAGGAAAATGTTGGGGGTCAATAGAATACTTGTTGTTCTTTTGTGCTCTTGTCAATCCATCCATGTCCATGTCTCAGGGATTGGTCACACCAGCCTGATAAGTGTCTATTGTACCTAGAGCTGGTTGATTAATCGAAAATGTTTCAACATCAAAATTCAGAAGCTGTTATTGACATATTTTATGCCTGTTGATACACCTACTTTCTCCTTAAAAACATTCTATGACCAATCAGCTGCATGGAAAGCATAACGGGGATAACTCAAACACAGAGTGCCTAAAAAACACAGTGTCCATTGTCTGAAAACATTTTGGCTTCAGAAAAGATGATGTAGAAAATTGTGTTTAATTATCATTCACTCATTGTTATCAAGGTAAAATGTGCAATAATTTTGATTTAAGGTCATATCGTGCAGCCCTAATTGTACCCAATATTAATGTTAATAACCCGGCAGTCTGGAGCTCTGTGCCATGCGTTTGCCTGAAGAAAGCAGCCACCGGTATACAATAACCTTATTTTTAGTTTCATAAAACATACCCAAATTCACCAGTATGTAGGATATCACTACAGACATTCTTGATTATGATTGATTTGATTATGTCGCAACTTTTAATTTTGAAATCACTTCTTCTTGTATTGCCAAACCTATCTATTGCCGGCTAATTTACTGGTCAAAGCTGTTTGAGATGGGAAGAGTTTCATTTCTTCATAATAAAAGTATTCCGTTATTTTGTTATTTAAAGGCTTTCATTATAAAGCAGCAAAATAGGGAAATGTTGGGTCTTTATCAGCAGTAACACAACACGACATTGTGGATGGAATGTAATACATGCAGTAGAACAGATATTTGGTATGACGTCATACTGAGCCCAGAGTAGAAACAACTGTTGAAACCAGAGCGTTCAGAACTGGATGAAACTAACCTTAGAAATACTTCATTATTTAAAGCTTTGTCCATGTTTGAAATGAACATCCGACATTGTAACTTATATATTTAGATAAGATAGAAAATACGGAAAAGCCTAATAGGTCTCATTTAAATGAAACGAGGGAAGTTGTGAGGTGGGAACGGGGTAGAAAGAGAGGCTGAGCAGACATGATTGCTGGTGTGTAATATGATTGATTGTATAATTTTAATATTTTCTGGCTGACTGAAGGCTGGGTAAAACTGTGTTTTAGCTGAATAGAGCCGAGCTTGGTACTGTATAAGGTGTGTGTGTCCTCCCAGATAAATACACTCAGTTGAACAGCGCCCTCTTCAGTCTGAATGGATGTACGGGGTACGTACTGCAGCCGGAGCTCATGCGCTATGACAGCTACGACCCCTACCAGGAGAAGAAGAAGCTCAAGTACAACATTGCAGTTAGGGTACGTCTGTACACAACACACACACACACACACACACACACACACAC
>NC_045740.1:32401954-32402769 GCF_008692095.1 Etheostoma spectabile | reverse complement strand
CACACACACACACACACACACACACACACACACATTTCATGACAAGCATAGACTGTAAAAATAATGGTCGAAGCTTCTGGGCCTGAACAGTGAGGCGAATGTGGAAGTAGCTTAATCCTGCATTCTGTCTAATTTCCATATTATATATAATATTTCCAGCAAAAATTAGTCTTTTTCTGTAGAAGTTCTTTGGGGAAAATAACCCGGCTTTTCACTTGACTTATTACCTCAAACATTTTCATAATGAGTTTTGGGCTACAATCACTACTTTCAAGTCTTCTTCAATAAAGCATTTATTTTGTAAATTATGGTCCCATTTTGTTTTTTGCTTTCTGCAATCAGGATAGATGCAAAGCAGTGCCAACCACTGTGGACATTTAAATAGCTGTGAAAATGTTTTTGGGTGTTGACCATGTTTTTGTCTTAAACTTTGACCCTCTCACTGTGTGTTTTCACTTTATCAAAGTTCATTGAAAATATTTGGTTGCCTAAAAATGTCTTGTTCAGCATTATGCTCGTCTCGCATTGCCAGACCTTCCTCCACAGCAATTGAGATCGATCCGAGAAGTAGGACTTAAACAGCTTAGTGCTATTCCTTTAATGCCAACTAAATGCTCCAGTCTCTGGAACAGGATGGTTTGGCCACTGGTGTCGAAAGCAGCCCTAAGATCTAGGAAAACGAGGACAGAGAGGACCAGGTAACCATGGTCTTCAGAAATCAGCCGCAGGTTAGAACGCCAACGCCAGACAGAGGACGGGGACGGAGGTTAGAACACAGGGACAGAGGACGGGGGACGGAGGTTAGAACACAGGGA
>NC_045740.1:32399778-32401944 GCF_008692095.1 Etheostoma spectabile | reverse complement strand
GTACGGAGGTTAGAACACAGACACAGGACGGGGGACAGAGGTTAGAACACAGACTAGAGAACGGGACCGAGGTTAGAACGCCATCACAGAGACAGAGGACAGAGACAGCCATCCGTCTGAAAAGAATGACATCCGCCGAAATTTCTAGCGGCTAAGGAGCAACCCCGGCAGTGGAACGTTGTGGCTGTAGACTAGCGTTATGCCAACCAAGCTAGCTAGAGCGAGCGTTAGCTGGTAACATGTAGATGAATGACGCCAGGACCCGGAGGTCCGCGCTTACCCGGCCTGGCCTCGTCATCTTCCCCAGCTCCATCCTCATCCTCGTCAGAAATCACTACATCCGGTTGCAAAACAACCAGATGGTGACGCCTGTATCGCAGAACACGAGGCTTCACGTCCGCTGTTTGTACAGTCTGTGATAATAACTGGCTAACACGTACATCATCACCCTGATGTTCAGGGCCAAGTGGAATGTTGCTGACTGGCTGATCTTTATTTATAAATGAAGTCAGGAGCATGCAGACATTTGAAAGAGCTTTCTAAAAGCAGAGTGTTTTTTTCTGCAGGTGATTGCTGCCAGACACCTTCCTAAGCCCGGCCGCAGCATCGCCAGTCCGTTCGTGGAGATCGAGCTGTGTGGGCACACAGAAGAGAAGTCCAAGACCATAGTCTATCGTAAGAAAAGGCGGGAGGTGGGAGATGTGGAGGGCGACGGATAACTAAAACCAGACTGAAGTGAGAAATGATTTGTGGTCATGTGACCAGCGCTGTCGTTGTGTGTGCTGCAGGCGATAACGGTCTGAACCCGGTGTGGAAATCCCCAGCAGACTCTGTAGTCTTCACCGTGTACGAGCCTGAGCTCACCTTCCTGCGCTTTGTGGTCAACGAGGAGGACATGTTCTCAGACCCCAACTTCCTGGCTCAGGCCACATTTCCTGTCAAAGGCATCCGCTCAGGTGGGACCACACACACGCAGCACCGAGGGCCACAGCTGGTGGACGGCTGCTCACATGCTGCTCATGTAGTACTCATTATTAAGCAATACTAATATTTGTTCCCTAGAAGCAGGATTTCTGTACACTATACTTTCTGGATGGAGCGGTTTTTACTCTGAGAACCGAGGTAAAAAAGGAAGTAGGGCAGAGCAGTTCTCTTTGGTAAATATCATTAAAAGTAAAGTTACATGTTTCCTTCCGCTTCCGACTCATTTAAAAAGAAAAGGCCCACGCTGCTGTCCACGTGTCTAACCTTCTCACTCTGGTTTTTTACCGGCTGCAACTCTGCTACCGCTCTGCAAAAGTGAACTCAGAACTTTTTGCAACGAACGGATGGGGGGGGCAGACTCATCTTCACAGCCTGATGCCTTATAACGAGTTCATCCTTTGATCACGTCATACCTCTAATCATCAGTGAAGAGAAATCACCTATGTCAAAGTAGCTCAGTTGGTAGAGCATGCACCCATATATAGAGGTTTAGTCCTCAACGCATGTCATCCCCCCCCCCCCCCCACCCTTTCATATCTTCAGCTTTCTGTATGAATAAAGGCCCAAAAATAATGTTCCTTCCTGCTTTTGACACGTCTTACTTTTCACTGCATTGTGTACACGTTATATCAACTCCAGCTATTTCTTTAAAGATCTATTTCTTTAAAGATCTATTTCTTTAAAGATCTATTTCTTTAAAGATCTATTTCTTTAAAGAATACATTGGTGTTTTGAATTGAATTTCAAAATCTTCCCCTGTTTTTTACCAGAGTAGGAAAAGCTACCCATAGAAACTTGCTTGAAATGGTTACTCCATCACAGTGAACATCAGGTCTGCTATTGACATTGGGTGGTATACTGTAATATAGTAATCGTTCTTTCAGTGAGTGGCAGTCTGCTGGGTTTGAAGGCCACAGGTTTGCTGATCCACTCTAGGGTGTAATTTCCATTGGCTACAGGGGGGAAATGTCCCCCCCACTTATCAAAATCCCATTTGTGTCAGCCCTCTGCACTCACCATCTGTTTTAAATAAAAAGATACATTTCTCTGTTTGTTCATCTCACTTCAGTTTTCTAATTTTGTTTCTTAAAAAAAAAGTGAAATTCTCATGTGAAATTTACTATATATATTAAAGATCGATACCTGGTGTACGCGTATCGAGACAGTATTACTACGGAAAAT
>NC_045740.1:32379745-32399768 GCF_008692095.1 Etheostoma spectabile | reverse complement strand
TACTGTGCTGTATTGATTCTCCCCCCCCACCCCCACCCCTACAGACCACATGGTAACAACTGAAGATGGCATTGATGAACATATTTACATTTTAAAAATCAGGTGTACTTAAATGCAACAGGATGCACATAGAGTGTGCAGCGAGTGAGACGCCAGGTGTCTCTGTCTCTACAGCAGACATGTACGGGCTACGAGCATCCAAAACCCAGGCGTGCTGCTTTGATGTTATAGTTATATGTTATTAGATATGAGTGGTTGGGATAGTATGGTTATTAACAGAGGGTTTTGTTTCGTCAGGTTACCGCTCTGTACCGCTAAAGAACGGCTACAATGAAAACTTAGAGTTAGCCTCGCTGCTGGTCTACATCAACGTCCAACAAGCAGTGGTGAGTAAAAAAATGGAAATTATTGTTTTTATTTGACATCACTCTGAGAGATCATTGAGTTTATCAAAAAACAGACTTGTGAACGAAGAACGAAGCGCAAGTATATTACTGTTAATTTTTTATTCAGCATTTTCTCTCTCTACCTTTTTCTTTTTCTATTTTGATTTTATCTTTCAACTTTTGGTTGTTAATGGGTAGACCTGATTTTGTGCAGAGATCTGTCATGTAATAATAATAATAATGTATACTTTATGTATTGCTATCATTGCTATCAGCTACAAGTATGGACTGGTAGCTGGAGAGATGCCAGTTCACCTACTGGGCACTGCCACAGTGTTTTGAGCAAGGTGACCCCCCCAGCACAGCCCCCCCCCCCCCCCCCCCCCCCCCCACTCTGACATCACTCCATCCTGAGCATGTGTGTGATGTCAGGCCTGTGGTGGATTGATTACTAACAAACAGAATGCAAGTGGTAATTTCCCCACTGGGGTCTAATAAAAGTATAAATTATTATGAAAATTGTCCTTCAGAAAGCAGAGGAGGAGCTGTACTCGTCCTCCAGCCAGCTGAGGAAGAAGCAGGCGGAGGTCAGCAGCGAGCTTTTCCTGTACGACACGCACACCCCCAATCAGCGCTCCACCCTCCCCCGCCAACACAACCCGCTGGTGAGGGAGGGCAGCACTGGCGAGAACCACAGGTGAGCCTAACTCAGCTTCGTCCGTGGTTCTTCACCAAGACACACTCCACATTCTAGTAGACCCCAAGAGTACAAACATGACGCTGGAAAGGAGCCTAATGGGCGCTCTTCAGGTCCCTCGTTATTTCCGCTGTTTTCTTTGTGCCCCAGGACAAAAGAAAAGAAGATTAACAACAGTAAGTTCTACTCGTGAGGACTCAGCAGACCTCAGCGGGGGACGAATGCTGACTAGAACATCAGCTCTAGGTGCTGAGTCACGGGATTGGGGTTTGTGCAGTTAAGAGTTTTCCTAACTGTGACATGTTATCATTTTTAATTTTCATGCCAAAAATACTTTTCTATTTATTTAAGATTAAGAAACATGTGGTCTTAATATTTCCTCAAATATGGAAATATTGGAACATTCAATTCAATTCAGTTTTATTTATAGTATCAATTCATAACATGGGGGGGGGGGGGGGGAGCAGGTTGAGGGAAGTTGAATGGTGTAAGTCCTTTATAACAGATCAGATGCAAGGTTGTAACATTTCTGTGAGTCTGGGTCCAACTGCATCCCGTCCCAGGAGGACAGCGCTGATACTCAGATATTTATTTTCCATCCATTCCAGTAATAGTTCCAGTGCAGACGCTTCCTCTGCCACAGAGCTTGTGTTGCATGTTTCTTTTATTTTTTTGTATTTCAAACCCTGTTTTGCTGTGCAGATTCACCAGTGTGGCATTATTTCCTCTGTGTGGCATATTTTTGAAAGTGAAGTCAGATTTGTGACAACAGGTGATGTAATGAGAGCATTTTTGATGGATTTAATTTGAAGCCAGATGATGTCTGTAGCTTTCCTCTATTTCTCTGAGACCTTCTTAAGCATTGAGTCAATAAAGTATGCTTGTTGAACTGTACCCTTTATCTCTGATTTATCTTTATTTCTTAGTGCTGTGTTGGAATGTATTCATTTTGATATGATTCATGTATTTATGCTGTAAACATTAAGACATATTAGTTGGAGTAAAATTAGTCATTTAATAAAATTAGAAACATTTTTCACTGTTTCCGTCCCATTTGTGGTGAAAGCGATTCTTTATGACAGGCCCTGTCTTAGTATAGCTATCCCGTCAATGTGAACTACTTCTATACTTAAAGATATGTTATATACATGCCGAGCTGGAAGGAACGTTAAAACTACAACATTTTTCAACATTAGACAGTTGCTGGGTTCTAGTTCAGAATCCTAGATCCAGCTAGCCTGAGTTTGTTTTAGAACATATTGGGTTTTAGAACATATTTGAGTTCTGAGCTTTACATGTTAGACATGTTAGTCTCATGAGGACTGAACCCACAACCCTGAGTTTCTAAACCATCAATGCATTCCTCTGCCCCAAGTCCACTTCTCTTAGGACCGTTCCCCTGACTTTTTTGACTTTTTTTTACATTCTGTACTATTACCTTTGTCGACATACAATACTATGTCTTTATTGCTGAATTTTTTTTTACATTCTATACTGTGACTTTTATGACTTTTTTTCAACATAATATACAATTACTTTTTATCACTTTTTTTGACACGCTATACTATGATTGCTTTTGACATTTTATACTATGACTTTTTAATTCTATTTCTTGACATACTATACTGTGACTTTTTTCGACATCCTATACTATTACTTTTTAATCACTTTTTTCGGCATGCTATACTATGATTTTTTTTGACACACTATACTATGACTTTTTTATTAATTTTTTCGACATACTGTGACTTTTTATGATTTTTCTTGCCTTATTATACTGTGCCTTTTTTCGAACAAAGCTGTTGTATTGCTGCAGTTCAGGTTGTCACCGTTAGGGGTCACCCTGTCTCGGTCTTATTTCTGTAGAGAACATGCTATCATGCTATCTCATGACAGGCCATACCAAACTGTTGTATTGCTGCAGTTTAGTTTATTACCATTAGGAGTCGCCCTGTCTATTGGTTTCGTACCCAGTCAGGATGGCCGAGCGGTCTAAGGCGCTGCGTTCAGGTCGCAGTCTCCTCTGGAGGCGTGGGTTCGAATCCCACTTCTGACAGTAACGTTTTGATTGAGCTTGAGTGTAAACACTGTACTTGTGTCTCTAGCATAGTCTACATGCACATAAACCATTGTACTGTTACAATAAATATAGCCGTCATGGGTGAAAATTTAACTTTACAAAAACCTTTCATGAACCACCTCAAATGCAAATGAGTCTGATAGGTTTGCATATACCAGTAAGAGTAAAAATAATAAAAAGTTGTCTGACAAACTTTTGGTATGGTGCAATCAGTTTTGCATAACCAGACATATCTCCACAGGGCTGTGTCAGTACTGGACTATGATTGTGCAGATTTCATAAGAGAAGTAGAACATTTCTGGAGCTTGGTGGAAAGATGAATAATCTTCAGAGGCATTTTGAAAAGTAACTTCACATTTTAATTTCTCTTCAGAATCAGAAATACTTTATTGGTCCCTACACAAGCGTGTAGGAGATGGGTGCCTTGTTTAGTCTGCAGCTGAAATATGTACTGTATAAATAATTACTGTTATTTTTATGTACCAAAGGGGTGTGAACATGTAAAATGTACTTGCTGCATTTATTTTCTCTTTTAGTGCTTCAACCCAGAGAGAGCCTTCTACTCAAACGGGCTCTACTGGGTCCAGCCCAGGAAAAAGGAACCCTCAGCTCCGGGCCTCAGCTCCGGGCCTCAGCTCCGGGCCTCAGCTCCGGGCCTCAGCTCCAGGCGTTACAGCAGCTGAACTAACCTGGATGCTAAGCAGGCTGGCGTGTTCAGGGGGAGGGTTCTGTGCATGTTTTCAGCATGGTGTCATTTTCTTATACTGCCAAACCCGACTCCAGTAGTGGGGGGGAGAAGTAGAGAGAGAAAGGGAGAGAGCAATGAAGACAATATGAAAGGTGCATTAGTGTTGTGTTCTGTTGCCGTTGTCCAGGTATTTAACTGTACCCGGGTCACTAAAACTGCACCGAGGAGCAACACACTGCAACACACTGCAGAAGGTCCACATAGATGGATTACAATAATAGATAAGGGCCAAAACAATCTTTCTGATATATCAGATTGATCTTAACTATTTACAAGTTGTCAGTGTGCTTCTGTACAATATCACCAAAACAAATCCCAATTCCTGAACTTGACGTAGAAGTGATGCGGCCTCTGAGAGAAGGAAATAAAGCCAGGAAGCCTTTAGAGAAGAGGCCGTTATAATAAATAAAAGAATGGGATAGAAACCGTTTTCACATTTTCTTTCGATATTGAACCCTTAAACCTGACAGCCCAGTAAATTACTTTTTAAAATAGAAATTACTCATTTAAATTTTTAATTTAATTTCAGTAGAAACCATGAATCTTGCTTGAAATTATACTATGGATATTGATTTTTCTAAAAGAAATATTTATTATTTATATAAGTTTTGTTGTTGTTTGGAGTTCAATGTATACACACACACACACACACACACAATCACTTCTAATTTAGTTAGCAAAGCATGACTTTATTGACCAAATCTGATCATATGTATGGTTGGATTATAGCCCCTGATTTATGCTGATATTGTTATGAAATGGCACTAAACCAACGTGCAGCATCCTGTAGAAGTGGTAATGACTGGAATAATCTGTGTGGTGATTACTGGAGTTAGGGTTGGAACCTGATTTTAGAAGAACAAACACACCCAGACACAGCTGAAACATATTCACAGACATTTTATTTTTGATTGAAATTATTTCACATCATAGTTGTTATTTTTCCTGTTGAAGATCTTTTGAATTTTTATTACAACAGCCACAGAGCAGCAGCAATAATAATAATAATAATAATAATAATCATAACCAAGCGGGAGAAGCAGATCAATGCGGAGAAAGACTGAAAACAGAGAGAAACATGATGGGTGCCCTTTCCCAGCTGCCAAAAAATATTTTTACTAATAAGGAATTCTGGGAAATAGAGTTTTGTCAGATTTGTCGGGCTGTGTCACAGCTGACCCTCTCCTTCCGTAATAAGTAAAGCCTGGAGCACAGCTGCACACATCTGGGACATGGGAGAAACTCTAAACTATAGCCAACATGGGGGGTGGGGGGGGGGCACAGGGAGCGCCACAGGAAACAGAACACGTTCTACAGCAGCACAGAAACCTTCCACGTGGGTGGGACAAGCAGCAGCTCATCACGGCCTACAAACTGTAGCATGAGTTCAGTGACCCGGTCCGGTCCCCCCCCAGGAAAAATGTTTCATGCCAAACTGGATGAGGAGATTAACGCCAGCAGTAAGTTCGCTTATCTTAGCATTAGGACTGGAAACAGGCTTTGTCTGAAAGTAGTCTGGCACGTCCAGACCGTCCTCCACAGCCCCGCGGAGGAAGGTCTGCCTAGTCCACACCACATTCCTGGATCTGCTCTGGCACTTTTTAAACTAATAGGAGTGGGGGAATAAAATTGATGCAGCATAATATCTGGATATTTTTTCAGTGCCCGTACGTAGTAGTAAGTATAGATCTATTAATAAATATGTGGTGGTCAGTTTGTCCCATTCTGCAGCAATCAAATTAAAGTGAGATGAACAAACAGAGAAATGTTTCTTTTTACATAATTTGACATAATTTCCTTTTGGGGACATCATTTGAAATTGGGAAACAAGTTGGAAAAAAGGTTACAAATTGCAATACTTCAAAGAATATTGCAATGTGTTTTAAATCACAACAATATAGTATTATGACATAAGTATCGGGATGACGTCGTATTGTGAGGCCTGTTAACCAATCACAATCATCCTGGGCGGCGCTAAGCAGCGGACGCAGCCCAATCACGTGACTGTCGCAACGCAAAGAACAAGTTCCAAGGTAACCTTACCAGCACCTCTAAATCACACACACACACACACACACTCACACACACACACACACACATTCCAGGGCTCGCGTGCCGGGCTGTTCCTTGGATTGGTGCATTGACTTCCTGAGCCTTGTCATCACTGTGAGGTTACCAGGCAACCAGACTATTTTTTTACATTTTTTTTTTTTTTTTTTAAACAAAACAGGACATAATTTGGTAGTTTTAGAGATGCGGATAGGATTTGGTTAGCTTGGGACAGTTTCCAATCTTTCTTCTAAGCTAAGCTAAGCTAAGCTAAGCTAAGCGGATGCTGACTGTAGCTTCATATTAAATGGATATGGACATGACATTAGAAATCTCAGCAGTCTTTCAGCCTATTTTTATTTCTAGCCTATTTTCCTAAATGTCAAACTATTGTTCTAAAACATCGGGGATAGAACCAAAGTACAGTAAAGTGATGATTTGATGACGGTCAGTCAGTGTGGTCCACCTGTGATATGATTATCTGGCAGCATTATTATTTCATAAATGAAAACAGACAAACGTAACGATTAAATCTCAGCTAGGAGTAGCATCAGTCCAACAGTACCAGTATTGGCTTTATCGACCAATAGGATCCGTCGGGACATATGGGCAGATCCTGGCAACAACCAATCAGAAAATCTTTAAATGGGATCTCTCCATTTCAGTCCTTAACCTCAGTGAGATAGTGATCAGACCCTTTATCATATTTCAGACCTTTTATAAAACAAAATTACAAAATAAAATACCAGATGAGGCAGCGACATGTACATGCAAAAAATGAAACAACGAGGACACAGGAAACAAACGTTGGATTAAAGTGATCAAATCAAAGATGTCGGAAACTTGAAAGACATGAAAACAGAATTTGTTAGATTACAGTGCACTTTGTGTGAAAAAACAACAACCACACATCGAGAAGATGAAGGCAACAGCAGCCTGCCGACGAGGGAGGCCCAGAGAAACAGAGAACAGGATGACGAAGACAAAACGGGGACAGTTCAAAATGGTTCAAAGAGAAGACGCCTATGTACAATCGTATATACATCATACAGGATATGAAAGAGAGCATGAGGTCCTAAAGCCAAGCCCAAAGACGGCTGTGCACAGACCGGGTCTACAGGCCAAACCGTCATGGCACCCAATAAATAGGAAACAGAGCATCTGATAGTGGACGGCGTCTTGTCCTCCGCTGCAGCTCCTGCCTCGACACTCCAAACATCTGGAGCATTCTGGGGGTCGACTCGAATAAATAAAATGGATGGATGCAGTCAGAACGAGGTCGACTGGAAAAGAAGGGTGGAAATCGGACTTGTCTTGTGTTTCCAACCCCCACCCACAGCTACCCAGAGAGCAAGAAGAGACGCGGACAGACGGGAAGTGAATCAGGGCCGAAACCCACGGCAACATGTTAAGGGAATGTAGATGGGGCAAATGTGGCAGAAAGGTGCCCGTTCCCCCCGATCTTTTGTCCCTTATAGCCCATTGTAAAAGAATATGTACAATAATTCAGTTCCATCCTGTGATGAGAATGATTCATCAGCCTGAATGTGTCCCCATGTATTATGGCCTAATAGAAATACAGCAGGACAATTCAAATAGGCGGTGTGACGGATAAGAAAGATAACAGTAGGCCTCCACAGCTCCACTTTACCCTGACCTCAGCAGGGGGTGGGGGTCAGTGTCCACAGGCAGGGCGGGACAGGTTCCACGTGATACACCGAGCAGAACTGAAACCCCACTCGGGTTGGCCTGAAGAAACAAGTGTGCACAAAACCAAAAAACTCAATCCGATGACGATGTTTGGCATGTGTCCTTTCTGCTTTTCAGAAACCGTCTTATAAAGAGCCAAATATAGCGGAGGACATGAAAATATCCAACTGTCAGCTGGTGATGGGTCTTGTTTCCAGGTCCACCTTTAGAAGGCCTGCAGTCCCCTCCACAGGTCTCCGGCACCACCATGGCATGGTACACAGACATCCAGGTCTGGTGGCCTTCTTGGTTGGCAAAAAAAAAAAGTTAAAAAATAAGACAACAGGGCCTGTGTACTTCATTACTGTCAGGACCTAATCCAGGAGAGATAAAGGAGGATTTTAAAGACACAAATTATAAATATTCGGCAGTCCCAGACCGCCCAGCTACTGCTACACAACTGTCTTATTAAATAGTAACGGGAGATCCTCAGTATGTACACTGAAAACGAATGAAAAAGGAAACAAATGTTCCCATCGCTGTTTAGCAGAGTTCCCGCAATGTTTCTGAAATGTCATCACTGGGGTTATCTTCATACATATGTCTTTATTTAGAAACACACAATATATGAAAGCACAGATGTCTGGAAAAATATGTCCATTCAAGTTGATAAAAACCTTTTTTTTTCTTCCATTTTGTGTGTGTGTGTGTGTGTGTGTGTGTGTGTGTGTGTGTGTGTGTGTGTGTGCGCGCGCATGTGTGTGTGTGTGTGTGTGAAAGAACATGTCATGTAAGTGGAATAGGCACAGTCTTGCAACTCTTCTTTTCTCAGAGGTAGCACCTCATTTTCCCAAATGAAAGACTTGAAGAGACCAGAATCGGAACCTGAAAACCAAAGTCAGAGAGGCCGATTCCGAGCGAGGACTGATGAAAGTCAACAGGTCAACGTGTCTGTTCTGGAGAGCTACATGGGCGATCATTTTGGAGAAGAACTGGAATGTGAGCTGCTGTGTCCAGGCCTTCAATCACACATGGGCTGGAGAGAGAAAAAGAGACGAGGGTTCAGGTTTTTCCACTCGACACAGACACAAAGAGGCGGGCTAGAGAGCTGGACTTAGACCCAATCTGAAAACTGAGGGACCATATATGAAAGACGGGGGCAAAAGACGCAGAAAGACGGAGAAAAGTGTCCCTTATGTCTAATATAACGGCTCCTTGCATGTCCTCTAATCATACGGTTCCCAGAGGGTAAGGGGAGCGGCGAGGTCCACAAAGATGTCTCATTTAGAAAACAAAAAAGTGATGCGGGTGAGACAGTTGTCTCTACAGGCGTTGATGATGATGATGATGAAGGCTGCTTCTCTGATGCACGTGTCAGAGATGTTCTTGTTACATCCGGTGATCCTCGCGCTGGGATGAGGTCAGCGTTCCTGGCCAAATGATGGCCGACGATGGAGGTGACATCACTACACAGTTGTCATGTACTGTATCTGAGCCTGTGTGCGGTGTGTGTGTGTGTGTGTGTGTGTCTGGTTATGGGTGAGGGTTGTGGTTGAGCGTGGTTGATCACCAGGCCTCGGTGTACCGAACATCCACGTCTTTCAGGTTGGGCAGTTTGGCCTGCAGAGAGAGGAGGGAAGCTGCATCAACATCTGGAAATATGCATCTGCACTTTGGAGATTTTGCATGCATCGTAGTCAGGCACCTGGCTTTGGTTAGTCAACACTGATATATAACCCCCCCCCCTTTGGACACTTTGGGGTAGCAGAACAAGCTGGTAACAGGACCTCCAGGAGACAAGGAGCCACATTAGAACTTATTTTGAGTGTTGGCCAAAACAGCAAAAGGATGCATTTTAATATAGTTTGTACTATCTATTGTTTTATCTACTTCATCTTTTTAACCTAATCTAACTTTACTTCTACTTAATGTTTTCATTTCTTGCACTGTTACTTTACACATTTATGGACTCGCTATTTTCTCACTTTTATTTTTGTCTTGAAGTTGACTGTGAGCAAGTGCAACTGAACAACGTCCCTGAGGGGATCAATTAGGTATTCGGATTCTGAAATCAGTATTGAGCAAGTAAGCGATTTGCAGTTGGTATGAGTTGTCTTGCAGTGTTACCTTGAGGTCCTCGTATGTGTCAGCTGTGAGCTTGGTGCTGTTCATGTTCAGACTGCACAGACTCTTCATGGCTGGAACAGGCAAACAGCGACAGTTAGCCCCCATTACCGTGTACATTCCCAACCAGCTGACTCTGTAAACGAGGGGGATGGGAGCTGTGCTGATCCAGGCTCCAGAGCACCTTGGCAGGTGTCCCGGAGGTGACCTGGCGCCTCTCCAGCTACCAGTCCACATTCTGCGAGTACAACCAAGCCTTCACACCCTCAACACAGGTAACATGCTGACTCTGAGCATGTCCTTGTATTCTTAGTTAATATAAGACTGATCATTTTCAATTCAATTTTATTTATATCGAGGACCCAACAATTCCTTAATGCAGTGATGTGATTTTGTGTGTGTTTTCTTACAACTGAGAGCCAGCAGACCAGCATCAGTGACGGGAGTCTCACACAGGTTCAGAACCTGAAGACAGGCCAGATGCTCCGATAACAACCTTAACCCTGCATCCCCAAACTGAGGAAGGAAAAATAGAAAAAGATGGAACATGTGTTAGACATCTATTGGATCACAAGTGATTCCATTCATCTCAAGCAGGCTAGACTACTGGAGGGCTTTTCTGCAGGATTATCCAAACAGCTGCTCCTAAATGTCCTTACATGTCCACAGACAGTCCATTAGAACACATTACCCCAGTACTCAAATCACTTCACTGGCTCCCAGTACAATGCTGAATCAGTTTCAAAATCCTGCTAATGGTCTATTCCAGGGGTCTTCAAGGTTTTTTAAGGCCAGGGACCACTCAGCTGAAAGAGAGACCACTACTGCATTTAACAATATTAATACATTTTATGTGTATAGCCTTATTTTATTTTACAGTTAAACCATGGTAAGTACAATTAAAGCAGACGAGGAAATAAAACACAAAACCAAAATGATGATGCTTACACTGTATTCTAATTTCTATTTATGCTTTGTTTTTCCTGATTAACAATTTTTTTAACAACATACAAACATACAATGAGCAACAAGTACACCCCCCCCCCTTCCTTTGCCATCACAACCCATCAAAGACAGAAATCAACAACTACAATATTCAAGACCATGCAACAAAATAATAACAAAATAGCCAATAAACCAAACAAACATATGTATAAATGAGAACACCATAAACCCATCAGGCAGGTCCCCCCCCCAGCACACAGCTTCTTAGGAGCCTTCCAGAAAGCTCAGCTACTTTCCCCATTTTCTATTATAGACATCCAATCTGGTAACTGTTTTATATGACATCCCCCGCCCCCCCCCCCCCCCCCCCTCCCAGCCATTGTTGAGCCCACTCCTGGATTGACAGCCCCCCTTCATTCTTCCTTCTTCTTAAACAATCTGTTTGGCTATCATTAACTAGTCTGGACCCAGCTTCTTATGTGCTGATGGTCCCGTTTAGGACTGACCCACCTCCCTGAACAAATAATCTTGGGCTGAATGGAACCTGGGGCCCTGCAGTCTAAGGCTATCTAGATTATCACGTATTGTTTATGCTGTTTTTGTGCAACGATAGGTGCTATATAAATTAAATTGCCATTGCCATTCCTAGTGTGTGTCGGGGCTGTGTCCCGTGCGGGTGCGTACCTGTGTGGACCACAGGTTGAGCTGTTTGAGTGAAGGCAGCTTGATGAGCTGCTCGGCACAGGCACTGGTGACGTTGGTGAAGGCCAGGCTCAGGTTCTCCAAATTCCCAAAAGAACCTGAACTCAACAGGCGGGCAAGGTCTGCATCCTAAATGAGGAAAACATACCACTCAATATTGAAATAGTAAACCCAAGTATGATACTTGATGTTGGTCAGGACGGATACAACTCTTCATCATCAGTGTGATCTCACCGTGGACTTTGAAGGCAGAGTCAGCCGGGTGGGGCCTCCTTTCCGTTGCTAAGAAGAAGAAAGACAAAAAAAGATGGCGTCTGAGGCTCAATGTCTTGCAGGAACCTTTTCAGACAGTAGATGGTGTGTGTGAGCAGATGCATGTGTGCTGCGTTCATGTCACATTAAGGGGAAAAAGACGTGAGGTCTCTGACAAAAAATAATAACACCATGATGTTCCAGGAACTCTCTCACTGCATTAGAGAGAAACGTGGACTCTTCTAATGCTTGCAAGTTCTTTCCTTATTTTCTTCTATGTTTTCAGAAAGAGATTTTTAGAGGATATTTCAACTGCACAGGCAAAACTGAATCCTTAATATAACCATTACAAACTCGTTAAAAAAAGTCATAAATTATAATTTGTGAGAGATTTATGACTTTAATTAATGTTATTATTGTAAATGCCAAACGATTTTCATAGATTTAGACTTTAGACTATTTTTAAAGGCACAGTCCTGATTTTGTTTCAGTGCCTAGTAGTGCCCCTTAAATCCAAAATGTCCTCGCAAATGAATTCGGGGCCACTATTATGTCAGAATGCAGAAAAAAAATGGATCTACTGGACATAGTGGTAGGATAAATACAATACACTGTTGGGAACGGAATTAAGAAATGGCCGTCATCAGGAACAGTGGAAGTTAAAGATCTGGAAGACCAAGAACAATATCAGACAGAACAGCTAGTAGGACTAGGAAAAAAGCAAGTCCAGACCCCCGTTAGACTGCCCGGTCCATCCAGAAAGACCTGGAGACACTGGAGTTGGTCTACACCATTCCACTATAAAGAGATACTCGGACAGACATGGTCTTCATGGAAGAGTCATCAGAAGAAAACCTCTTCTACGTCCTCACCACAAAAATCATGAACATATAGACAAGCCTGATGCATTGTGGGAACAAGTTCTGTGGACCGATGAGGTTGAAGTCCGAATGAGCAAAGGTACACTTTTGCAGACGCCATTTTTTTGTTTCCTTTTATTCTGAAAGTGTAACTTTTTGTGACATATAATACGAATGTCTAATCTGTCACTTGATGCCTTTTGGAGATTTTTCCATCTTTTCATGGCTTCTTTATGCACGTTAATTCAAATTTTTACCTGGGGGGCCCAAACTTTTGAGCCCCACTGTATATACACAGCTGCTTAACATTTTGCTCGTGGGGAAATTACTAGAATTATTGGGTCTTTGTAGTGTGGTCTAGACTTGCTCTACCTGCAAAGTGTGTGTGTGTGTGTGTGTGTGTGTGTGTGTGTGAGAGAGAGAGAGAGAGAGTAACTCACCAGCTCTTTGAGCTCTCTCTGCCGGTCGCAGAGCTGCTCGTACATGCGGAGGCCCACCTGGGTGCTCTCCAGGGTGGAGATGATCTGCAGCTGGGTGTCTTTATTCTCAATGATGTTGTACTCCAGCATCAGACACAGGATCTGGACACACATGCCAACAATTACAACGTAAAGGGTCACTCCACGGATTTAATATGTGATGCTCAGTTCATTTTTTATGAGGAGTACTACTAAGCCTTCATTTTGTACACTTAAAATGTTGTGATATAAGCCGTTACAGTCTTCAACCACACTCTCACAAGTATTTTTGTATTTCTTCAATGTATTTTCTTTTTGATGTTCTGTGAAACAAATACTCTAAAACATTTGTATAATGTCTTCTGTGGCTCGGGAGGACAAAATAACCCTGATGATGTCCCAGTGATTTCATCAGGGTTATCTAGACTCGAGCTTGAAGGCTACACATTGATACTAGGATGCTCGTGTTTCAAACTGGGGGTTGAGCCAGTAGTACAATTATGTACTGTACACAGACAACACGTGCAAACAAATGGCTTCACATAAAACAAGAATACATTGTTTTATAAAGTAAACACCCACATGTAGAAGGATAACTAGTGTTTTTTTTCAACCTAGGCCATATTCTCCCAGGTTCTGTGTCTGAGTGACTGATGGGACAGAAGTCTCTGACGTGGTCCAGTATCAAGAGAGATCTCTGCAGTCTGCAGTGGACAAACAAGCTCCACTGGAAGTTAACGGGACAATTGTCCAGCTTGTGTTTACCTTCACAAAGTGCTCGTTTTGCCGCTGACAGACTCAGATTAATATTATTCTAAGTGTCTGTGTTGGGTCTTTCCACTTTTCCAACCATCAAAACTCTAAATAAACACATAATTAACAGATTTACATGTAAAAATCTGTTGGCTCCATACACGCTATAAGTATTGTTTTTTTAAATGGAGTCTGGTGGGTTTAGTGCTAGAGACCTCCGAGCTGGTTCTGGTTAAACAGAAAGGTCTCAAAGAGGTGTTAAAGGTCTGTCTCTGTAGGGACCCTTTCCATAATGTTGTCAGACACTTAGATTAATAATCTGAGTCTGTCAGCAGCAACAACACAACCTTTAGTGGACCAAAACTGACAATGAACATTTGCCCCATAGGGTTCCATGGCAGCCCGGAGTCCTTCTTGATGTCCACTGTCTCAAACATCTCTCTCAGATCAGGCCGAGGATGATGGGAATGTCTTGCTGCTTGTTTTCTTCATTTCCAATCATGTCTCCGTCCGTACTACTATGTGCTAACGTTAGCGCCATCCAGCCGCACTGATTTACCACGAATAAATGTTTCTGAATCTGTCGAGTCATCTTGTAGTGGTGTGGAAGTTCCACGTATATATTCTAATCCAATTAGATTGAATTTGGTATTGACGATGTGAAAAATAATAACGGTAACTCCAGTGAAATTATTTGAAACTAAAGTAACGAGCCAATTATGTTAAATGTAAGGAGTAGAAAGTACCGATATTTGTGTTCAAATGTAAGGAGTAGAAGTAAAAAGTCGTCACAAAAAAATAGTAAAGTCAAAATATCTGAAAAATCTACTTGAGTACAGTAACAAAGTATCGCTGAGAATGGAAGACAATGTTCATTGACAAAATAATGCAAACATATACTTAGATGATGAGGGGAAAAAGATTCATTTAAACGGTTTTAGCAGGAGACGGCATCACAAAGGGAAAGGGGGGTGAAGGATTGTTGGGGGCCGTGTACCTCCACCATGGTCTGGTTCCCACGGAGGGCCAGCAGCATACAGGGCCCCAGCTTGTTTTCAGCCAGAGAGAGCAGGAACTTCTTGGTCTTATAGCAGGAGCCCATCAAGATATGAACCTGGAACAGGTGTTAGCAGCCACGCATTAATTACCCACGTTAATAGTTGAGGCAGAGCTACGGCATATGGAGAAAATTAAATAACAGAATATTTTTGACCAAATACCACAATATTGATATTGCGGCGATATTGTAGAGTTGTAAATTGGTGCTTTAACAAAATATTTACATAATGAGATTTTTGAAAAAGTATCAGCAGTAAAGTGGATATAATGGCTAAGTGGGTAAAGCTAAATAATAAAAGTCTGGTAAATAGAGCTGGTTATCGTTATAAATGCTTATACCGGACCCAAACCATACTTTTTTCCATAGCAATTTCATAAAATCCATTTTAACAAAAAGAAATTACAACATCACTACACAAACCCTTTATGATCCAGCTCCTCCTACATGAGCCCGGAGAGTTTTCCTGTGTGTCTCTACGACATTGAACATTAGCCAGCCAATCACAGACAATGCTAGCTCTTGGTAGAAAGACGCTGCATTCTTATTGGCTCAGTGACGCTGATGACAGGTAGTGACATTTGGTATTGAACGACGAGGCATTTTTCGACACTCGATACTAAGGAGTCAATTCGGTTCTATCCCTACGGGTAAGTTCTGAGAAGTACATCCCTTTACTGTAACCTTCTAAAACCAGGAAATATCATATAATATCATATAACAATATTATGATGTCCAACATCTAGCCTCATATATCAATATCCATGATAAAAATTATGAGCTGTGTGTCCATCCACTCACCATACTGGCAAACAGCTCTCCATCGTCATCACAGGCCACGCCCCCTGGACTGTAGAGCTGGAACCAGCCGTCTTTACCTGAACGCACACTGAGTAGGCAGGAATGGACCTGAACACACACACACACACACACACACACACACACACACACACACACACACACACACACACACACACACACACACACACACACACACACACACACACACACACACACACACACACACACACACACACACACACACGTTGGTGAATCTCAACTAACATCTCCAAAAAAAAACTTTCATTTTTTTAATAACTCTAGAGCTCACCTCCTGCCTCGGGTCCTCAGCAAACCTCTGAATAACATATTTCAGTTGCCTATGGAGACAGAAACATTAAGACACATGTTTCAGCTTCTTTTCAAACTGGAATTGAACTGAATATGTGAAGACAGTTTATGATGTTTGAGTTACGTACTTTGTGAATTTGGCATGTGCAAGGGCCCTGGAGAGAGGGAAGGCAGAGAGAGATGTTATAGCCCCAAAAAATAGGGAAATATGATAAAACGAACAATAAACTTCAAAAACCTGTTAAACAGTTAAACAAGTTGACAGCGATTAGCCTAATACTTTTCCCGAACACAAGAGAAAATAAGAGTTTACTTGCAAAACGCAATGAGCCAAATAATTGTTTTTTCTCGATTTCTCTGTTTTGGGATCATAAGGAGCCAAAATCTCAACTGCCAATAAAATTTCTATTTATTGCACAGCCATAGAGATTTCCCATTTACAGTGTATACAAGCATTTTCTAGAGTTCCCCTTTGGGCTACTAGTCATGGTGACATCACAGCAGCACACAGCAAGCTTCCCAGGTAGAGTATGCTGTACACAAAAACAGCTGATCCCTGTGGGGACTCACTACAGTCAGGTGTGGTGATACTAGATCAATATAAATGTATCAGACAAATGGAATCACTTTTTAATAAATTCCCTAAAATTCAGCTTACTCCAACTCTTAGTTGAAGCTTTATAAAAGTTGATATTTAAAATGTTTTTTAGTTTGATCTGAAAGTTTATGCTGTGTTCAAGCTATTACAGGAGCAAGTAAAATGATGTAAAAAAATAAAAACAAATTAACAATTTGACATTTTGGAAAATACGCTTATTTTCCTTTTTGCAAGAGTGGTATCAATGTTCTGGTCTAATTTTCTACTGTTAGTACAATAGTCCTTTCACTGTAAAACGGTCCAAGCATGAAGACATGAGATGAAAACTGTTTGCCTTCCTGTTGTATTCAGCGCATGTTAGATGTTATTTCTCTGTGTGTGTGTGTGTGTGTGTGTGTGTGTGTGTGTGTGTAGGACCCAGAGCCTGTTAGTGTCAGTGATGTACATGCACTGATGTAACTCATTATAATGCTCGGCTCCAGGGTGCTGGGGAGTATTGTTGCCTTTCCTAATGATGCCTGACGCCATCGACCAGGCAACAGCGGCGCAGGTGAGCAACAGGTGTGTCCCAGTGTTGGAGAAACAACAACTTTTCCGCCAGCCAACGCTAATGAAGCTCATTATCAGCCATCCAATTACAAGAAAGACTCGGGGCAGGTTAGAGCCAATTAAAATTGGCTCCCTTGGGGGAGAAAAGAAACCCCTTTGCAGGTTGTGACCCCCAGAGGTGTATTTAGGTACCTCATCCACGTCAGAAGCCAGGCCCTAGCAGGGCCCTCCTAGAAACATGTATCCGCCCCCAGAGAGAGGGATTTAAGGGACTCGAAGCAAACGATTTGAACCCCCTACCCTCTGGCAGGAGGCTGTGGTCCATCAGGACCAAAACCTTACGTCATATGTCTTCCCTCTGCAGTCAGCCTCACTGACAAGGCCCCGCACCCCCACTGACTCTTTAGATTAGGATCTTTTTTTGCAGGAGATAACATTTTAACACTCTGTACTTTAAACAACTGGCTGGTTCTAACTCAGTATATAATAATATATGTAATGATATAGAATAATCATTGGTTTGCTTTACATAACTCCTAACGACATGCTGCTGCCTAATGAATACTTTTACTTTAAAGTACGTTTTGCTGATACAACGCTTCACTTGCACTGTAGTAAGGTTTTGAATGCAGGACTTTAACTTGTAATAGATACATAATACATTATCAAACTGTGGTAGTAATACTATTACTTTTGTATAGGTTCTAAATACTTTTCCCACTAGGGAATGTTTAAAGTGAAAGACATGCAGAAGAGTACTTTTCTATTGATTTTTAAATCACCTAGTAGTGTTTGCAGTTTTCCTCTCAGGCCCCAACAACCACCACTAGAATTACAGGCAGCTTGAATGTTGCCTGAAATGGCAAAACAAGTCCATAAATCACCCAGTGCCAGAACGGCCTGACGTATAAGAGAACTAAGAGGCTGTTCAGGGCCCCATGGCTACCAGAGGGCCCCCTAAGAGCCCTTGAAAAGTCCCACAAGAGAGCATAAAACAATGCTGTGTGGCCCATCTGCTCACTCTGCATGTTACGCAAGTCTGTGCAAATCACGCAAAGGCCCCGCATCTCCCTGGTGTGTCACTGTTCCATAAGAGTGAATCGGAACTATCCGGGCACAAAAGAGAAAAAGATAACGTTAAAGTGAAATGCGAGGTTAGGGTTAGCGAATGACAGCAGCGCTGACTTGATGTGTTAGCTTGCAATGCATGTCCTCCAGTCGCTCTGTCTGTGTCTTGCTTGCTATCAGCCACTGCCAGGGCTAGGTTCTGTGACTCTGGCTGACTAAAGTGAGAGTGAAATACAACTATCCGTATGGCTTGATAACAGGCAACACTGTATTTCAAACTGCAGCTCAGAAAAGATAATCATGCGTCCATATGCACATGCACAAAATGAAACTCGCGCTTTCAGCAGCAACCTCTCCGGGGACCAGTGCAGCCAATGACATGGGGACGCTGGCACTCCTCAAAGGCCGCCAGGGAGGATCTAGCCTCTCAGTCAAGGTTTAGTTACAAATGCAATGTGGAAACCAATGGATTGACATTGACTATTGATTAAATATTGAAATTAAAATGTTAAATTTGCCAGGCATACTGGGCAGAATGGACACACATCTCTCAGTAAATAATATATAATATAATAATAATAAAAATAAAGTGTTCAGCCAAGCCATAGTATAAATAGTATGTTAGATCTGAAATTTTATTAAAGACAATCTGGGGAAGCCAGTTTGAATGGGCCACATGCAGCTGTGAAAATTTTATTGTATTCATAAAAAATATAAATAACATACAAAAAAAGAAAACAATATTCACTCATTTGCTTAATGTTTAAATTACACATTTTTATCTGACATTATTATTACACATTGTTATCTTTGCTCCCAAAAGCTTAATTATTGCAAGCACACAATAATACCCCCCCCCCCGTCTGTATTGTATGAACATGTGGTTTTTCATGTATGGTACACCTTTCTGCAAACCAATAGCCCTCTGGGGACAAAATAAAGTTGAAAATTGAAGTTGAAAGTTCTCTCATGTGAATTATGGCAGCTGGACACTCAGATGACACGGTTTACAGATTTTACTGAGTAAATGAATAAAATGCAACACCGAATCAAATGTGTGAATACTCACTCTTTAGGGAAGGGGATGGGCTGCAACAGGCTGGCAAGAGCAGGTCTCCAGTCATCGTAGTCCGATCTGACGGAGACAGACATGGAGAGAGTCAGTGTAACAAGGTAAAGAGGAGGGAGGAGCCTGGAGAACTGAGACTGGAGAACAAAAAGATGGAGGAGTTGAAACATGAGCAGCGCTGAGTTGGCATAGACCTACATGTTGATTTAACAGAAGCTATGGAGCAGCAAGTTACACTGTTGCATGCACGTACGCACGCACGCACACTCCGGGCTAGTTGTAGCACATTTTCAAAAATGAAAGCGTTAGAGCTGTAAACTCACAGCATCTGGAGGATGAGAGCGAAGCAGCCCAGCACTCTGTCGGCCTGCGCTGGGAGCTGGATGGACAGAGTGTTGACGGCCGGGCTGACCAGCAGACAGTCGATGAGGTTGGGTTCGCTGTCCCCCCCCGGCTGCTTGCCCTTCCGTCTGGTGTTGGCCGAGTTGTTGTTTCGCTCCAGCTCCACCAGGATCTCGCTGGAGTTGACGACAGATGGAGGAGGGGAGAGGGGCAGGGAGGGCGTCGGGGAGGAGATGGGAATTGTCGGGGCGGGGTTTGAAGGGGGGGCGGGCGGAGGTGGCTGAGGAGGACTGGAGTTGGTGGAGAGGGGTAAGAGGGTGGCGGGAGGGGGCGTTGGAGGGTCTGGGCGTAGCAGACGTAGCGGCATTGGGGGTTTGCGATCATTCTGCTGCTGACAGCCATTTCTGATCTCCTTCAGGCTGGGGGAGTTGTCCCGGCTGCAGGGGGGGGGGGTAATTGGACCACA
>NC_045740.1:32376951-32379735 GCF_008692095.1 Etheostoma spectabile | reverse complement strand
AATCTGCAATCTGCTCAATGCATGGACATCCAGTGTCAAACTACAGCAGTATCATCAATGGAAGTCAAATCTGGATCCGACAATCAGAAAAGGTTTTCTTGCCACAATAAGTACGCTTATGTGGAATTTGACTTGGTTAAGGTGATTACATAAACAATCAAACATATTAAACTTTAATATATAGTAAACAATCTATATTTATATGCAGAAAAGCAAATACACACAAAAATCCTGTTGCATAAGACAAAAGAGGTTAACTGGGTTAAGTGCAGTATTTGAAAATAATATATAGTATATGCAATGAGCAGACGTTAAGTCCTGGTTGAAGGTTAGTGCAAAGTGTAGTGACTAGGGATGGGGGGGTTGGGGGTGTCAGTGGAGGTCCGGGGCCTTCTTGGTGAGGCCTAGGATATCATGAAGCATGTTTCTTTGCCATGATTGTTGGCTGTCTTCATCTTTGTACTATATGTATCATTGTTGTGTATATAGTATACAGCAGGGGTCTTCAACGTTTTCCAGGCCAAGGACCCCCAAACTGATGGCGAGATGGAGCGGGGACCCCCTAATTATATATATTGTATAACATTGTGTTATATCAAACTGGTCCTATAGTGCCATGTGTGCATTGATGACTGAAAGACATTCTGCCTCCATTTATCTGTTTACTACAGTGTGTTGAATTCATGTAATGTGGATTTAAACACATTTCAATTGTGGAAAAAATTGCAGGGGGGGGGGGGGGGGAATATAAAAAAAGTCTAATCAACCAAAACTTTCGCGACCCCCATGCAGTACCTCCGCGGACCCCTAGGGGTCGCGGACCCCCTGTTGAAGACCCCTGGTATCAGTATGTGTATTTATGTTTTAATTTCTTTTTGAGCCGAGCTAGTACCCAAAATTATTTCAGTGTAAACTGACAACAAAGTTGTATTGTCCCGTTACAGCAAGAGACGCATAATGAGAGAAGGGAAAAGAGGTGAGATGTGTTGAGAGCCAGGAGAGATGGTACCAGAGAGATGGCTCCTTTGTGTGCTGGAGTTTTGGAAAAACTGACTAAGAATGAGGGGGGGGGGGCTGAGGAGACTAATGAGTTAAGATAAGCTACGCCTGTACATCTGCAGTCAACAAAAAGCCCCCCCGGACCCCACTGGAAACAAACATGACCGTTTCAATCACTTGAATGAAGTCAATCAGAAAGATTTGCTTAGTTTCTCTACTGTACCATGATATATGTAAATCTATAAGTATATACTGTATATACTGTATATCTATCTATCTATCTATACATACACATACTGTCTACGTAGTACAATATTTAAAAAAATCTTTGCATACACATACAGTGGCTTGCAGTTGCTTTTCATTCCCATGCAATGAAAATTGTTTTTATATGTTTGAAAGCCCGCAACTTCATAAACATAATCATGTTATGTATTTAAGGAATTTTTCTCTATTGTTTGTATTTCGTTAAATTGCTTACATATTTCTATTGCAATGTTGAGGAATGGTTTTTATTTTGAATAGAAGCCTACGTTGGGACACTGCTGATCAGTTTAGCTCTAAATGGCATGAGGACAGAACTGGATCTGATCTGCTTTCCTGGTTTCCTGTTTTAGCTGGGTCCCGGGGGTTCCAGACCCCCCACTGACACTGACTGACATCTTGAATATGATTGTTTGTTTATGTATGCACCTTTCACTGAGGCCAGTATATAAGGTCAGTAAATGAATGCCCTTCTATTCTAGTACCTTGGAAAACTGTAAGAACTAATGAAGGTAGTGGGGCAAGTCAAAAGTTTACAGAGACGAGAGCTAGCGTGTGTGTGTGTGTGTGTGTGTGTGTGTGTGTGTATTGACTGACCTGTTGATGAACTCCTCATAACAAGAGTAGATGGCGGCGAGACAAACGGCCACGAGGTTAGGCAGGACACGTGGGTGAGGGCACTGCCCCGTTGGCCCGTGCATGCTGCAACACACACGGCTGCAGGTTAGATCCCACGGTCCGTCTGCTGAAGGCTCAGCCCCCGGCACAGCCCCCCCGGCACAGCCCCCCCGCCACCTCTACACCTAATGCTGCTCTAAGTATTTCCTGCTGTTAAGGCCGGGCTTCGTTCAATCCGGTGACGATTTCGATACCAGTTCCTAACGATACTTTTTTCCAATACCATATGTTTTAAAATCCATTTCAACGTCAACACAAATCCATTTAACACAAAACTTTTATTTCCCACCTTAATTGTGAATCAAAACAGTTATCAAAATTTAAAATATTTGGTAACACTACTCACTCAGAGTAACATTAATAAAACTGGTTGTGCTTTTGGATAGGGGGAGGGCAACCTGGCAAAAATGAACAACAAAAGAGAAACATTTTTCCCCCCAACATAAACATATTATAAATTACTAAACAAATGGCAGTGTGTACAGGCTAATAATGAACTAACTAAAATGCAAAGGAATGTAAACAACAAAAACATGCTGCATGACACAAACCTTTAACAACAACTTGGTGACTGCCCTGTTGTCAGCATTGAATTAATGGATCATCAGGGCGTAAAGGAGCTGTAACGTCAACAGCACCGCGACTGCTTCCGCCTCACCATAAATATCATATCACAGTGACGGTGAAAAACTGTAACCACAACCAAAAACTACTTCGTCGGCATCGCTGTGACTCACTGGTACTTCACCAAAACTGTACAGCCGACGTAATTTGCTCAAATTTACTCCATCTACACCTCTGCGCGCGCATGTGTGTGTGTGTGTGTGTGTGCGTGTGTGTGTG
>NC_045740.1:32359891-32376941 GCF_008692095.1 Etheostoma spectabile | reverse complement strand
TGTGTGTGTGTGTGTGTGTGTGTGTGTCTGTGTGCCTTGGAGCTCCGCTCTCTGTCAATATGCAGAGAGGGCAGAGAGGACAGACAAGCTTGTGATTATGCGCTCTCAGGTACCGAAAGATAAATCATTTTTTGTTACTCATAGGATCAGAGTATTTCGTTTGGTACCATAAACGTATCGCCGTTAGGGGCCCGGCCCTACTTGCTGTGCATTTTAATGGAGACGTGTTTTCAAAGGGAGATTTTGACATTTTTCAACATGGACCCCATTTCCCCATGCATTGATATCTAAGTGAGAAATGCAAACAACAATCTTTTGAACTGGTCCAGTATTGAGTTAAAATGCTGTAACTGACACCCACAAACCAGGCTGCTATGACAGACTCAGATTATTATTCTAAGGGTCTTTAACCTTTTAGTTAAAGAATAAGATCCTGTTTAACGTCAACCAGCCCCAAAATCACCATCACCAAACCCACCAGACTCCATGTAAATAATCACGACTTTTAGCGTTATAGAGCACAATCTCACAGACTCCTGTAAATAATCACTACTTTAGCGTGTATAGAGCAGCATATCTCCACCAGACTCCATGTAAATATCACTACTTTTAGCGTGTAGAGCGCATATCTCCACCAGACTCCATGTAAATAATCACTACTTTTAGTGTGTATAGAGCAGCATATCTCCACCAGACTCCATGTAAATAATCACACTTTAGCATGTGTATGAGCGGCATATCTCCACCAGACTCCAGTAATTATCATTACTTTTAGTGTGTCAGGAGTACATATCTCCACCAGACTCCAGTAAATAATCACTACTTTGCAGGTATAGAGCAGCATATCTCCACCAGACTCTATGTAAATAATCACTACTTTTAGCATGTATAGAGCAGCATATCTCCACCAGACTCCATGTAAATACACTACTTTTAGCGTGTATAGAGCAGCATATCTCCACCAGACTCCATGTAAATTACACTACTTTAGCGTGTATAGAGCAGCATATCTCCACCATCCATGTAAATAATCACTACTTTTAGCATGTATGAGGCACATATCTCCACCAGACTCCATGTAAATATCACTACTTTAGCATGTATAGAGCAGCATATCTCCACCAACCCATGTAAATATCACTACTTTAGCATGTTGAGCAGCATATCTCCACCAGACTCCTGTAAAATATCACTACTTTTAGCTGTATAGACAGCATATCTCCACCAGACTCCATGTAAATAATCACTACTTTTAGCGTGTATAGAGCAGCATATCTCCACCGACTCCATGTAAATAATCACTACTTTTAGCGTGTCATGACACATAGCTCCACATGTAAATGGGCAAATTAAGAGTTTACTGCAACCAGACCAGAGTGGTGATTGGAAAAACAAAGTTACCCTTTAAGAGAATTTTTGTCTCTGAGAAGATTGAAGTTTGGGTATGAAATTGATTGTGCGTGACAGTTTCTCACCTGTGGACAAACTTCTTGACAACTTCCATCCCAGCATTCAGCTCGTTGAGAGCCAGGATGTACTCCTGAGTGAAGAGACGCAGTCGAGGGCACTTTCCAAAATCCTGCCAAACACACACGTAAAAAAATCATATAAACCAAACCAAAGAGTAAAACAGAAACTAGAAGTTCCGTCTAGTGGTTGTATGCCTCAGCCAACCGTCAAAGGAAGTCAGATCCTCAAACTGTGGGATCCATTCCCTCCATCCGTTCATGTAGCCTCCTGACCGGACGCTAAACGCTTCAGTTCAGTTTAAACATCATTTTTTGGAGGCATCTCATGCTTTTTTTAAATAGTAGAAAATAGAATGAAACCCTTCAGCTCTAGGAAATAATTCTTTATTAATAACTTTATTTGGCTTATTGATCCGTTTCTTCTATCAATCCCCCACTTAATGATTAATTGCTGGGTGGAATAAAGCATATACATGTTTTATATTGTTTAGTTTCACTAATTAATTCTATTGAGCAAAAGCAGACAGTCTGAGGAAAAAAAAAAAAAAAAAATATATATATATATATATATATATATATATATATATATATATATATATATATATATCTATCTATCTATATCTATATCTATACATATATATATCTTGCAAGCTTTGTTTTTTAACAGCTTGCAAGAGAAACTAAAAAGGTTGTAACTTTTTGTCAAAGTTGACAAGAGGGTGGGTGAGGGGACATCCAGTGTTTAATTCGGACGTGTTTTGTGTGGGATTTTAAGGTTTTCGATCAGACTTAGCACACCTCCTGGAGGCATTTCTGCTCGGACTAGATTGAAGAAATGAAGCAACTTGCACATGAATGACCCAGATACATGCAACAAACAGGCCTCAAAAAGAGGAATCAGGCAGTGTGGACCCAGATACTAAAGGGGAACTGATTCCTATGTCTCACCCCCACTGCTGGAGGCTTGAGCAGCTCCTGAACAGAGCCCTTCTCACCATGTTACAAGGCCATGTTGGATGGGTTTCTTCCCACTTCTATTTCTGATGTTTCAATATGAAACATTAGGACTAGGATTCACTAGAGGCCTTCTGATACAATATCATCATGATACTTATGTCACGATACGTTAATGTTGTGATTTTAAACCTACTGCAAAATTCTTTGAAGTATTGCAATTTATAATCTTTTGTCCAACTTCAAATGTTTCCCAATTTCAAATGATGTCCCCAAAAGGAAACTTTGTTTCATCCCACTTTAATTTTATTGCTACTATGGGATTGTCGAGCAGATAAACTGACCAACACATATAGATCTGTACTTGGCGTCTGTGTGTGGACACAGTATTGCCATGGAAAAAATACCTGGATAGCATGCTATCGATTTTTTTTGTTTTGTATTTAAAAATGTTCACAAGTAAAGCCTTGGAATTATATTTTTTTCTCCGTTCAAGTTTGTGTTCCCTTTCCCAAGAGCACGTGATTTCTTTTTTTTCTTCTTCTCACCATGTTATGTTTGAGGATTCTCTGGACCACGGGCGTGAACACTTCAATCACGACCATCGACCGCGGCCGCTCCCGACAGTGCTGCAACACACAGGAAGGACCATGAACAGGAACCTTTGAAAGCTTTTACCCTGTTTCTCTACTACGGAAACTAGAGGGTCAGTGTCGGTGTCTGCAGCACAGGATCTCACCTTACAGAAGAACTCGCACAGGTCAGGTGGCGGATGGTTGTTTTCTAGAAGAGGAGCAATGGCCTGGACACACACACACACACACACACACACACACACACACACACCTCTTATTTATCCTGGCTGGGAACCAACAGTATAGATCTGGGCTGGTCAGGTGCAGGCGACTACACAAACATCAGAACCTCTTTACAGCATTAAACTCTTCTGTTCTGCTGTGATACCGCCGCGAGGCATCGAGAGCAACAATGCAAAACACACAAATAGACGAGTGTAAAGTGAACAAATGCATGAGGAGAATCTATAATTTCCTTCAGTTTAGAGATCAAACCAACAGGAGGCCGGACTCAAGCGTGTTAATTATTAACTTCAGCCTGACATCAAATATCAATTTATAGTGACAACTTCATACTCACAACGATGATGTTCTCATGATCCTGAGTGCTGAGGTTAGAGTTCTGTGGGGTAGACAAAGAGATAGAGAGGGTTTTATGTGTATGTGTGTGGGTGTGGGTGTGTGTGTGTGTGTGTGTGTGTGTGTGTGTGTGTGTGTGTGTGTTTGTGTGTGTGTGTGTGTGTGTGTGTGTTGCTACCTCAGCCAGCAGGGTGGAGATGATGTGCAGAGGAGCCTGGTGGATGGACTCGTCCTGCAGCGGGGAGGTCAGAGCCATGTCCACCAGCGCTCTGATCTCCTTCAGCACCACGTCCCAGCGACTCGGGTTGTTCAGGACCTTGCGGTACTTGTAGATCTTTTTCTGTAGGAAACAGAAGGCAGAATACATCCATTTTTCTGTTGCTGCTGCCTGCACTGTTCTGTGACACCTCTGATATCATTAAAGAAAAATGTCTCAAAAGCGTCATTTGGTTCTTGTTTTGGGCCTCTTTCATGCCACCATTTTTTTTTTTAAATGATTGTTGTGTTGGCATTGACCATGAGTGTGTGTGTGGGAACATTCACTCATGTATACGATTCTAGGACCAGAGGATGGGGGTGCCTGGGATACTTTTAAAATATACCATGTTTTTGGGTGTTTTGGCCCTTAATTGATAGGACAGTTATAGACGGGAAAGGGGGGGATAGAGGGAAGAGAGGTAGGAATTAAACACTGGAATGCTGCAGTAATGACTGAGCCTTAGTGTATGGGGCGCACGCTCTACCAAGTGAGCTCCCAGGGCGCCCTGCCTGGCACACTTTTAACACCATTCTTTTAAACGTTATTCTACTGTGCTAACTGTGGATTTAACATCCTTTTGGACCACCATCAGAGGGGAAACACTGAATTATGGAACTATAAGTATTCTTTGAAAACTTCCTTTAATGCTTAGCCACAAGGCCACAAAGGTCAGGTGTTATTACACATTAAGTTGGATGTGGAAAAGCAGACATTTCCAATATGCAGTATCAATAACGTTTCTCTAAAAAAATTAGAGATTTATGCGATTTTGCATAGCTGACAAGCACTATTTTCCGAAAATGGCTCAGAATCTTTTTCTTGGTTTAGTTTCACAATTCTGGGATGCTCCTTAGCTCACACTAAATGAACACCAATTCTGTGTGTGTGTGTGAGAGAGAGAGAGTGAGAGAGTGGGGGGGTAACCTTACCTTCCACTGAAGGGAGTGAAACCACTGGTCCCTTAAGTAGCTGTTTGCAGCCTGTAGCGATGTAAAGCAGACATAAGAGAGTGGTTACGTGTGATCTCAGGTAACAGACAGCACACCTACAGACACGAGGAGGTCATGTGATCTCAGGTAACAGGCAGCACACCTACAGACACGAGGAGGTCATGTGATCTCAGGTAACAGAAAGCACACCTACAGACACGAGGAGGTCATGTGATGTGCAGTCGAGCTGCTTGGTTAGGGCTATGGCCTGAAACGTTACACGTTTACATTTTTAACAACTTTAGTACAACAAGCTGCTGATTTAATGTTGACTTACTTTACTTACAGTTCCATTAGTCTTACATCGTCACATTGCTGTACAGCCACTGAATACAGTGCATTTATCATTTTGAAGATGGATTAGTCTTAGGAAGTCTTGACATTTACAGCTCCAGACATTTTTTGCAGGGTTTTGATTCACAAATGCAGCACTCTCTTTCAACCAACTAAAAAAATATAGTGTCTTTTAGTGATACAGCCTTTCGAGATGTGTTTATTGTGGATATGGTGATATTGATAAAAAAATCAATATTGTATAATGGCAAAATTTCAGTCTTAGTATTACTTGATCTCAGTGCTGCATTTTACACGGTCGACCACGACATACTACTAGACCGATTGCGTTGGCCTTTCTGGCTCAGTACTAAACTGGTTTGAATCCTACCTAAAGAATAGGGATTACTTTGTGTCTATAGGTAATTATGCATCTGAGCGTCAAATATGACGTGCGGAGTTCTGCAAGGCTCCATTCTGGGGCCTCTTCTGTTTAACATCTCATGCTCCCACTGGCTCAGATTATGGAGAACAACAAAATAAGTTACCAAGTTATGCGGACGACACGCAAATTTACATAACCTTATCGCCAGGGGACTATAGTCCAATACAAAAATGACTAAGTGCATCGAACAAATTAACGACTGGTGTGCCAGAAATTTCTGAAATAAATGAAGGAAAAACTGAGGTAGTTGTTTTTGGAAAAAAAGAGGAACGATTAAAAGTCTGCGCTCAGCTTCAAAACACATTTTAAAAACAACAGACAAAGCCAGAAATCTTGGTGTAGTCATGGACCAGACCTGAACTTTAACAGCCACATTAAGACAATAACAAAGTCAGCCTACTATCACCTTAAGAATATTCAAGGGTTAAAGGACTATGTGTAAACAGGACTTGGAAAACTGGTCCATGCTTTCATCTTCAGTAGACTTGACTACTGTAAGGGGTCTTTACAGGTCTCCCTAAAAACAATCAGACAGCTGCAGCTGATTCAGAACGCTGCTGCTCGAGTCCTCACTAAGAACCAGGACTGGATCACACTCCCTCCAGTTCTGAAGTCTTTACACTGGCTTCCTGTGTCTCAAAGAATGATTTCAAAGTTCTCTTGCTAGTTTATAATCCCTTAATGGTTTAGGTCCAAAATAAATTCTGATCTGTACTACACTGACCCCCCAGACCTCTCAGGTCATCTGGGACAGGTCTACTTTCTGTCCCCAGAGCAGAACTAAACAGGGTGAAGCAGCTTTCAGTTCTATGCTCCTCATACTGGAATAAACTCCCAGAAACCTGTAGATCCGCTGCTACTCTCAGTTCTTTAAATCAAGGCTGAAGACCTTCCTTTTGATGCTGCCTTTCTTTAAATTATGCTCATTCTTTCTTATGCTGCACTGTACTTTATTCTTGTGTTTATGTGTCCTAATGTTTCTATTTGTTTTTACTGTCTATTCATGTGTTTTATTAGTTTTTAATGCTATGATTTTTAACTGTTTGACTGTGTTTTATGTTTAACTGATTTTGTGTAAAGCACTTTGAATTGCCCTGCTGCTGAAATGTGCTATACAGATAAAGCTGCCTTGCCTTGCCTTATACTACTACTATACTACTGTAAAATGGCATCAAGACAGAAGCAGGAAAAGAAAGTCTTCCATCTGCGTCCAGCGTGTTTGCACTCTGAACCACCTGTCCCAATGTTTGTTAACAGTAAAATAAATGTGAAGACCATGAGGTCGGACCAGTCTAGGTGTGGTCTGTGTTTATGTACATGTCAGAGATGGATTAGAAGGGACAGTGTGTTCAGTACAGTAGGTATCAGTGATGAACGGCCACGCCCCTCACACGGGAGGGAATCTGTCACACATGTCCAGCTCAATTTGCTCTGCAAAAAAGCAATACACCATAAAATTTCACTAGGATGGTTTTCTGGCTATTTTCCATAATGTGAAAAACATTCATGAAAATAAAGCTACTTTTTGGATTTTGACTCTATAAGAACCATGGATCAAGACAGCACTGAGATACACATTTCTATCATAGATAAACAAGATTGTTCAAAAAACATGTGGGCGGGGCTTAGCAGGAAAATGGTAGCTCATTAACATGCACAGCCTCAGTACATCCAATGGTACACTGCAAAAAATGGTAAGAGATAATTTATCAAACTTCATTTTCCAGTATCTACAATACAGTATACATATAAAAAATAAAAAAGCAATTATAGAAGAAACCTATGATGAACATAAAATGAGAATAGTAAGGACAATTACATAAAAATAAATACTACAACAATGCATGCAAAAGTAAAATCACATTCCGTCAAAAGAGATTCGGGGAAAAAAAGCCTTTTAATTTCCAAAAGCTTAATACTTTTTTGTTGTAATTAACTGATGGACCAGACTAAATAAGGAAAAAACAAGGCAGTGAATTAGTATTGTTTTGTTTGTGACTATAACCACTGGCATGTAAAATAGTAAAACAAATCAGATATTAGATACTAGAGCACCATTCTCTGGACATTTAATATCTCTCAGGTTACAACAGTAGACATAGTTTGTAAGTACGTTTGTGAAATATCCAAAAGATTTTGGACAAATTACAATCAAGAAATAAGTGAGACATTGTTTTCATATTCTGTTTACAAAAATGTACATGATGTGTCAATGTCTGTAAATTTAGCAATACTATAATAAGCAGAGTATATTTGATGTAACAGTTTGTAATGGCCTTCTTCAGCCTTGTTAGAAATACCGTACTTAGAAGGAAGTAGCCAGTAGGTTATTTCAGACGGCAGCAGACGAGGGCCTTACCTGCAGCAGGACGGTCCCCCCAGGGAAGCTGAGCTGGACACAGTACTTTGGAGCATTGTCCCATGAGAGGAGCTGCAGGTCCTCTATAGAGCTGTAGGACAATGACGTCTCCATATAACCAGTGGGCTGGAGACAAGACAGAAAGCAGGAGGATATTAGTCTTCCACTGTCTAACATTTACACTGCATACTGTGTATTTAAACAGACATTTTTACTGGCAGGGAGCTGGAAAGACAAAAAGAACTATATCCTGGGCTAACCTGCCCTGGGCAAACACACGGCCTAACAAATCCTCCAAATACAGCTGAATGGCAAACGCCGCTCAAGAGTACACAGAGTAATCTTTATCAGCTGGGGTGACATTTGATGTCGTTCCAGGGGAACAGTCAATGACTGCTGAAACAAAATGGAAAATCAATTTCGCAAAAGCCATTAATCACACAAATACACAAACATCACGTAGAAAGGCATTGTTCATGTAGCTTTGAGTCAACACACACACACACACACACACACACACACACACACACACACACACACACACACACACACACACACACACACACACACACACACACAGAGTCAGAGCTCAGATCCCAGTCTCATCGAGCTGGGAGCAGACACTACATACAACTACTGTAAGTGACAGGCCACAACCTGTTCGCTAGACACAAAATGATTACAGAAACGCTGACAAGGGACCACAAGTTTCCGGACTCAGGAACAGAAGAGTCTTTAAGAGAGAAAAGGGGGGGAGGGTAGAAAAAAAGATTCTAAACAGATAACAATACCCCCAGGAGAGGTTTAAAAAGAAATGTAAAGTGTGTTTCTAAGACATGTCTGCAGAAATGATTTCCCAGACATCAGCATGCCTGAGTGGCCCTGCAGACGTCGTGTCCATGCTGCTGCACCCTGCTTAATCCAAATCAGACGCATCAATGTTCACCCTCTATGGACATGAAGATACTGCTTAGATATCTTCAGTTTTTTAGTGAATGGGTTGCTCATATACATGAAAATATAATATAAAAAATATATCCCTCACATCCAATAACTATTGATAATGATTGAACTATAAGTCTTTCAAGCTTTATTCAGTGTTTCAGTAAAACCTGTCCTGTCCTCATTTCACTGCCTTCTTCTTCTTCTTCTTCTTCTTCTTCTTCTTCTTCTTCTTCTTCTGCTGCTGTTTCAGACAGATAAACAGCGTCAACCCAAACACACCGGAGTAGATCCATGGGTGCAGCAGCAGCAAACGGCTGCTTCTCCCCTGGCATCCATGTGCAGTGGAGTCGAGCAGACACGTGGTTCTCTTTATTTGCATCCATCTCACTGTCATGCAGCCCCCCCGCCCCCCTTGTTGCTGGTGAACAAACGTGCTATTCTTTTATATAGAGCTCCCTCTGCGGCGGCGGATGGATCGAGCCGGCCCCTCTGTCGCACACATACAGGGTTTTCATTACAGACGACGTCTAGGGCAAATATTGGTTCTGGGCGAGATGTCTCATTTCCTTGGAAGAGTAAACGTCAGCCCAGGTCCGTCTGTCCGTCTGTCTGTCTGTCCGTCTGTCTGTCTGCATGTACGCTGCCAAATTGAGTTGGATGCACATGCTACACTAACACAGACAAACGGCAAAATTAAGAGCAGAATGGGAAATTGTGTGCTGAAGGGGGAGATAAATGGTGTTTTTGAATAGGCAGAGCAGAATGGAGACAAACACAAGGGACTTCAATTTTCTGATAACCAGCCGAGGTTACCATAGATACTATTCTGCACAAGAGCATGCGGTGATTGCCTTCCTCCCTTTAGCTCTCTCTCTCTCTCTCTCTCTCTCTCTCTCTCTCAGTCTTGTGTCTAACTTCTGTCTCTTCCTGTTCTGCCTTTTATCGTGAAGGAGGCTACAGCTCCTCTTGTCTCCTCTGCTCACTGCTGTGTTACCATAGAAACAAGGGGATGTAGATGTATGTTATGTTTTTCTTTGTTTTCAGTGAAAAGGCAGACATGGAGCAAGTTATAAACAAAGAAAGAAAAGAGGGAAAAAGAAAGAAAGAAAGCAAGCATGACCTAGGCAGTGCTGATCATATCACTGCTAGCAACAATAAGGTGACATAGAAAATATGGCTGTACATTTTTCCCAAAACTTTAATTGCAATTGTGAAAAGTCAATTGTGTAATCTTGTTGAATAATCCTGATTTCACAAATAATGGTGATTATGATTTTTTCCATAATCAAGCAACCCTTGTAAGAAACTACTGTCTCACTGCTCGGTGAAAACTTTAAATCTCCACAATGTCAACTTCTATAGACCTCCTTCAGCTCCTTCAGCTCCTTCAGCGAACTGTGAGGAGGATTCAACAATGTTACCGCAGTTGCCCCCCCCATTGCCATGTGAAAGGCCTGATCAGCATTTTTTGTAACCACCATTTATTACGTATGTTTACTATCACATATCATTGCTAACCGTTTCTCGTAGTGCGACTTTTGCTTTAATGTGTATTTTTCTAACCATCGGCTTCCATTCATTTCGGTCTGTTTAGAAAATAAACTTCAGCAACATGAGCAACGTGTCACAGTGACTGAAGCTGGCTCTGATACCGTATGGATATGAATGGAAACCAATGGTAGGCACAGAAAAACATTACCAATACTAAAATAAAATCTAACTAGCAACGCTGTCGACATTCATCTAGGATGAGACTAGTGGTGGCAGTAGCTCAGACCGAAGGGAGAAATACTACACTACCCACAATCCTGGGCGTAACTCTCACTGGTGGAAGTCGCTGTTACCGTGGAAATGTTTACCGAACGGCTAGAGCAAGCTTCCATCCTTCCTTTTCTCCTCTACTTCCTCTTCCCTTCTTTCCTCTTTTCTTCCTTCCCTCTACTTCTTTTATCCTTCTTTCCTTTGAGTTCCCCTGTTTCCTTCTGTCCTATTATTTTCATTTTCTGCCACCTCCTTTCCTTCTCTCTTAACTTCTTCTTGTTCTTCTTATTTTACTCGTGCACACCAGATGAAGACATGAACAGTGGGAGAGAGAGGGGGAATGACATGTAGCAAAGGGCCACAGGTCGGAGTCTTAACCCGTCCCGCTGCGTCAAGGGATAACCCTCCTAACCTGGGCCCCGTGCTACCAACTGGGCTGTTAAAACCACTAAAACATCAGTTATCACCACATGACCTCAGCATCACCAGTCTCTACACATGACCTCAGCATCACCAGGGTCTCTACACATGGACTCGGCATCACCAGGGTCTCTACACATGGACTCGGCATCCCCAGGGTCTCTACACGTGGACTCGGCATCACCAGGGTCTCTACACGTGGACTCGGCATCGCCAGGGTCTCTACACGTGGACTCGGCATCGCCAGGGTCTCTACACATGGACTCGGCATCACCAGGGTCTCTACACGTGGACTCGGCATCGCCAGGGTCTCTACACGTGGACTCGGCATAGCCGTGTCTCTACACATGGACTCGGCATCACCAGGGTCACATGAGTCCCTGGTGATACTGAGGTCATGCGTAGAGACCCTGGTGAGACTTGGCCCAGCGTCTCATGTTGTCGAGCCTTCGTAGTGGTTCTAAATGGGGATGATGATGCTATTACAGTAGCGCCTCTAGCTCTCCCATTCAAAAGAACATTTGACCCAATAAAAACGTTCAATCTTAAAAGTGGCGTTTCCGTCCTAATTCTGCTTTTAAACCACAGTTTGACTCGGGTACATTCACAAAAAGACCCTAGGTTACCCTTTAAACCTCTCTGGTCCCTCTTTTAGTCTTTGAACCCAGACTCTAAAGATGCCTTTCTTTTCTTCTTTTATCCCCCTTCTTCTTTTACTCTTCTGCTCCCTCCTTTCCTTGACTTCCGTTCCCTGTCCGTCTCTACTCCAGTTCATCTCCCTTTTTCTCATTTAGTTTCATGTTCATGTTGTTCCATCTATGCATGAGCTCCTGTGTAACAAAAAGAAGTGTGCAACAAAGCAGGATGTTACCCACGTAACCATAACAACCAAGGTGATTGAGGTTGATTGAGTCCCTGAAGGACACTGAATCAACTTTGGTTCACATGAAACCTCCGTGGTCTTTTGCAGCCACGGTGTTTGCTTGCATACCACAGAGTGACAACAACAGCCCTCCTGGTGAAGACAGATAGCGAGTGGATAAGTGCACATTTCTTCCTGTTCCTGTCATCATCAAACAATATCTATTTCACATCCTGTCCCCCCCCCTCCCCCCCGGTTTCATATCTACCAATAATCACACAACAGTAACAAAAGGACAGTGGCCCAGTTTTGAAGGGTGACCTGGGTGAGACCAACGCCTTAGTCGCACACCAACATCAGAATATCATAGTAGACCCCGTAGGGACACACGGCCCGGACCTCATGTGAAGCTGCTGGACTCGTGTGGGACATCCCATTGAAGAGTCCCTTCCCTGAACCAGCCGAACGTTCTACTTCTCCTTCTGCTAAGGAACAACCACATTTTACAATGAGAAGAATGACACAAAAATTGATCATTCCGTCCAATATAGTGAATCATATCGCAATCGCAATATCCATCAAAGTAATCCCAAAGGAGATATTTTCCTCATATCGTGCGGCCCTAGTATTTAAATACTGCACTTTTACTTATTACTCTGTGGTCGAGGCTGCTGTAGGCCTACCAGTACCTGCTCAACAGATAAACAGTTGGTAGACGCCAGGGGCGATTCTAGGATCAGACCTTTAGGGGGGCTCAGCCCCTAATGAGAATGTGACATGGCTAGAGCCCCCCTAAAAGGGTCTAAAATCGCCCATGGTAGGCGCTCTACCCCCTGAGCCACTACCGCTAGGTCTTGACCCTGCATGTCATGTAAAAAGAAAATCTATGTAGCAATGCAGTACTATGAGAAACGGGCTCAGTACAAAACAATTAGATGTTTATAGGATTAGTTCTTTTTTTTTAACATTATCCATTAGTTAGTAGTTAAATTCATCTGCAACTATTTGGATAATTGATTAGTCAGTTTGAGACTTTTTTAAAAACAAAAGTTTGATAAAATTCCCTGATGTCAGCTTGTTAATGTGAATATGTTCTAGTCTCTTCTGTCCCCTGTGACAGTAAACTGAATATCTTTGAGTTGTGGACAAAACTGCCACTTGAGTACGTCATCTCGGGCTTTTGGGAAACACTGATCCACGATTTTCACAATTTTCTGACATTTTAAACAAATAATTGATTAATCATGAAAATATTCAACAGATTAACTCGACAATGAAAATAATGGTTAGTTGCAGCCTTACACACCTCCCTGTAAGACCAGCATGGCCATGGGCGCACAGACTGGCGCAGGTGCATTTGCTATTTAAGGGGAGTGGGCGTGAGACAGTCTTAAAAAGGCAAAGACTCTTCAGAGTATTCATTTTGCTGAATAGAATTGCCCAGAGTATTCAGCAAAATGCACCATGTATATTTTGACATAGGACTCCCCTAGAAGCCATTAAAAACACGGTTCCCACATTAAAGGGTACCCATTGACCTTTTTTGACCACTAGTAGCGCCCACACCTTTTATTAGGGATGCACTCTACATACCTACCACTTAACAATGGCATTCAAAAATGTTCGTTATTCCATCATTGTGAATGTTATGTTTCCTTCCTGCCTTGACTTTTCCCAAATAATGAAGAGATACTTTTATTAATCCCCAAAGGGAAATTACATTTTACACTCTGTTTTTACATATTCCACACAGGCACATGCACAAACAGGGCCTATACATGCACTAATTGGAGCAATGGCAGAGCCAAGTCCCTACAGACTGAGCTACTGCAACCCCACAGTAAAAAAAATAGTGTCCTAAAATAGCACCAGTAAAAAACACAAGACCAGCGACAACAAAACCAATCCAGTAATAACGGGTGTAGTAGAAGCACTGACTGTAAAAATAATGAACTTAGCATCAGAGTCAGCCATTGGTTTGTGGACTACTGTTTTGAAGTCAGCAGTTTGCACCATGGCCATCCCCATCTTGGATTTCAGAGCCAACAGTGGGCGAGTTGGAAAGAGGGCGGAGCTAGGGAGGATGATGTGGCTAAGTCAGTTCGGTACATGTATGGTTTTAATAGTGCAGCGCTAACCCCTAACCCCTAACCCTAAGCTACCAGCTAAAGCTAGCACACAAACACACACATTTTTAAGCAACCAAAATGATCCAGTTCTCTTTGATGACGTGAAAACCAACAGTGAGAGGGTCAAAGTTTAAGATGAAAACAATGACCACGGCCAAACAAGCGGACAGCTATTTTAATGTCCAGTGGATACACATTGCTAAGCCTCTGTCATGATGAGTGATTGACAGGTCTGAATGTAGCCACGCCCCTAAAGCATTCCCTGCTTTATCATTTTTAAAAGAATTGGGACCATAACTAAATGCACATCATGCTGTATTCAAGAAGACTAAAAACGACAACCTAAACTCATTATGAAAATGTTGATTGAGGTAATAAATGGATGTAGGGCCATTTCTTTATGGACTTCTATAGTTCTATAGTTCTTTTTGGATCAAGTGGACTCGCCCTCATGTTAGCAAACAGACAGATTGCAGGTTTAAAGCACTTCACACTGGCCTCGCCTGGGAGCTGCCCTGTGAGGAGGAGCAGCATCAGCTCAGCCCACCACTAACACAGCGAGGGGGAGGGAAACAGCTGGAAAATGTACGGAGTTCCACACTTGGATCCAAATATAGCGATATCTAGGACTGGGCAATATATCAATATTATATCGATATATGAAGCTAGATATCGTCTTACATTTTGGATATCTTAATATGGTGATATGACATTAGTGTTGTCCTTTCCTGGTTTTAAAGCTATGGCGTGTAGTTTCTGTCTCCCCCATGAGGAATTCTAAGTAATGACAACAGAACTGTTGGCGCGTCAGCGTGATGTAAATTAACGAGAGGTCATTATCTTCACTCGAGTTTCTGCGTGGGAAAGTCACCGGACGCCACGATCTCCTGAACATGGACTGAGATCCAGAGAGGTGAGTGGAGCTGAGAGTTTTAATTAGCTTCGGAGCAACTCATCTGGTAACGGCTTGGATGGAATGGACATTTATCAATATAAAAAAACTACGCACTAAAGCTTTAAAGGCTGCAGAACAGTACAGTGAAGTCATTTTCTCAACTTACCAGACTTACTAGCTGTTCTATCATTTGCCTTTACCCATCTAATCATTGCATTCCCATTATAGTGATAATAGGCAGTCCTACAATATCGCCGCAATATCATAACGTATTTGGTCAAAAATATCATACTTCAGTACAGTTCAGTATTGTGAATCATGGCAGATGAGCATAAACCCACAAACATGACAAATATATAACTTGTAAATTGTTTAGTTTAGTTTCTTAGTTCTCAAGATATAAAACCATATCAAACCATATTTTATAATTCCAAAGCAGTTCATGTCTAACAATCCACAGACACAAAGTCAATCTACACCTGCGCTGTTGGGCAGATAATCTTTATATATATATATATATATATATATATATATATATATATATACACACACAGCCCCCCCCCCAAGAGGTTTTTAAAAAGGCAAATGACAAGGAGAGCTCACGCTACCAGAACTTGTCAGCTGGAGATATTAAAGTAGAGAGATATGGAGGAGTAACTTCCTAAGTGTTTTGCATTGGTCCGCTTGTGCACGTCATTTCATTCATGCAGCTTGATAAGGGTCATTTTATGTTTAACAATTCAGCCTTAGTTTGACTGGAAGACTCGCTCCCATTTACATTCCTTCTTCACATTGTAAATGAACACAAACAGAGCAGATCCATGTGTTTGTTGTTGCATAACATACAACTTGTCATGTCAGCTTAAGAGTGGGGCTTTCAAAAAGAAAGAGAAACTTTAACAAGGTACTTTTTTTCTTAAATATAGTCTGATTCAGCCAGCCTGACATTTACAGGGTGGCTTCTCAAAGTTCGACTACAGTTTCACATGTCACTGTGGTCCGACGAGGCCACAGATGAATGGGCTTAAGACGTCATTTCAGGACAACACATCATTGGCAGTCCTTTCTCAACATCAGCCCTTTTTCACAGCTGATTTCAAAACTGAAAAAGCACACTTTCTGAACACATGAGAAGCTATGCAGCAAGTGTAACTTTATAAATAACAGGCTTTTATATACTGTATATTATTTTATGTTTATATATGTATATAATTTTTACAGTACGCAACTGGTCACTACTTCTTATCCGTTTTTGGTGTTAAACAGAAATCTACTGGTGAAAGAAGTATTTTGTTAAAAGTTACTTATTACATTTTTAATAATCATTTCAATTTCCACCTCTTTGATTTGATCTGTGACTCAAAAGTTGGCAGTAACATTAATAGCAGTTATCTCATTCTCATTTCATTATTAAAATGTGTGGTACAGTTACCGAAGAAACAAATTGCTCCAAATATAGGCACTTTAAAACATGGCAACCGTACTGTCAATTTCAGCAATCGTACCCTTAACCCTACCCTTAACCCTACCCTTAACTCTAACCCTACCCTTAACCCTAACCCTACCCTTAACCCTACCCTTAACCCTAACCCTACCCTTAACCTAACCCCTACCCTAACCCTAAGACCTTAAACCCTAACCTACACACCTTACCCTATAACCATAAACCTACCCTTAAACCTTAACCTAACCTTAACCATAACCTTAACCCTACCCTTAACCCTAACCTGCAACCACTTTAAAAAGTTTGCGTTGAGCCCTTAGTTCCATCCCACCACTGCCTCCCGTTCCAGTACTGTGGGTCTCCCATCGGTCCGTTGTGTAGAGCTGAACCTTTGAACTGTGAACAGGGTCACTGCTAATGACTAATAGCGAAGCCACCACCAAAGGTAATGACAGACTGTTTTTAAAAAAGGCAGCTAATGAGAGGAGACCAGTGTGGACTTTATGTGTTTGTTTTAAAGTGGGACACATACGATGAACTGTTGGTTCACATAACCTAGTTCTGGTTCCCACACGACGCCACAGGCTAAATATCATTCAGCCTCTTCTCGGCTGTCTTTCATCACATCACCCTCTCATTACTAAGTTAACTCTTCCTCCACCCCGCTTTTCCCCCGTCTTTTTTACATTCTT
>NC_045740.1:32338167-32359881 GCF_008692095.1 Etheostoma spectabile | reverse complement strand
ATCACACATAATGTTCCTGCCTTTGACAACAGCTTGTTGGATTAAAGGGTAACAACTATTTTTTACAACCTGGACCCTAATTATCTATGTGTTTGTGTCCAAGTGACTGATGGGAGCAACAATCTTTACCACTGGTCCGGTATTAAGCGAGACCAGTGCAGTCTGCAGCGGAGAAACAAGCTACAATGTAAATTAATAGGATGATTGTTCAATTTGTGTTTACCTTCACAAAGTGCTCGTTTTGTCACTGACAGACTCAGATTATTATTCTGAGTGTCTGACAACGTTATGGAAAGGGTTTGTCAGGAGAATGACCTTTTTGTTAAAGAGTAAGATCCGGTCATAAAATTAAAACATCCACATAAATGCATTTGCTAAACCCACCAGACTCCATGAAAATAAATACATTTTAAATTCAAATTCAGTCATTTTAGCATGGTAAAATACACTTCATTCAAAGTCAATAGAACAAAAAAACAACTAGGAAAAGCCGTTTTGGGCCGTCTTTTCCCTTTTCCAACTATCACAACTCTAGTTTTGGTTGAAATAAACACATAGTTGACTGAGTTACATGTGAAAATATGTCGGCACTGTACATGCTAAAAATATTGTTTTGTTTTTTTAAATGGAGTCTGGTGAGTGTAGCGACTTCATTGCGGTTTCTGGTTTAACAGAAAGGTTCTAAAGGGGTTTCAACGGTCCTTTCCATAATGCTGTCAGACACTTAGAACAACAATGGGAGTCGGTCAGCTAAAGCCAGGAGATGGTTAGCTTAGCTTAGCTAAAGACTGGAAGCAGAGGGAAAACCGTTAGCCTGGCCCTGTCCAAAAGGTACAAAACAGTCCTCCACTTAGCACCTTTACGGTCCCTAATTCAGACTATCTGGTTTGTTTCATCCGTACAAAAAGCAAAGTGAAAAGGGTTGTGGTTTTACGGGGAGTTTTGGGCCGGACTATTTCTTGGCTGGTTACTTGTCATTTTTTTCTCTTTTTTTTTAAATTTAATTTAATTTTTTTTACACAGATTATACAAACAAGATGCAATGTGTGTTATTGGGGAGATTCTAAGGTGTATATGCATAAAGATGTGCCAATATAAAATGAACATGTCATTATGCCAGTGGATGTTGTTCTTCTACCAGAAGGTGAAACAGACAGCTGTGCATTAATCCCTAAGTCATGAAACTAGCAGGCATAGTGCAACCAAGTTTCATAGCACTCAGCTACTGAAGGGTGGGTGTGTGTGTGTGTGGGTGTGTGTGTGTGTGTGTGTGTGTGTGTGTGTGTGTGTGTGTGTGTGTGTGTGTGTGACGTTCCACTGCTATGTCCTGTCCCTGCCCGGCTTTTTTCATCATTGTTAAAAACAAGCCACAGTTTCCCTGAAAGACATGACTAACTCAGTAGAGGACGACCGCCGCAGGGCTGCAGGTTTGGTTCCCTGTCAAGAGCTTACTCCTTGCATACGCTCGTTTGGTTTCAAATAGAACAAGGAAGAATGGGTAATGAGTCCAATTCCAATCTATTCTAAATATCATAAATCAATATGTCAGAGAGCATTCCTAATTATAATTCAAATCTTCTCCAAATAGCTGCATTGTTCAAACAAAACAGGGAGGATCCAGTATTTGAATATGAACATGTACTGCAGCCTGTCCTGAAAGCCTGCCCAAAGCCTTTCAAAGCCTGATGGGTGTGTGTCTGTACAGTATGTGTGTGTGTGTGTGTGTGTGTGTGGTGTGTGTGTGGTTGGTAAGTTCATAGGTTGTATTACTGCAAGACATTTCTCTTCCCTATTTGCATCAAACCAACACACAACGATGTCTGGCAGCCGGTTGTTGTGCTGCTTCTGTTTGCAGAACAGCGTGACGTGGATCAGCTAATCTGGATGTAGACTCTCTCACAACATCCTCTTGCTAGGGTCTCACACACACACACCACAACACACACACACCACAACACCACAACACCCACACACAACACACACAACACACACACAACACACCACACACACACACACACACCATTTTGAGGATCTTAATTTTATGTTCACACACTGCAGGTTTTCATAGAGTAAACATTATAAAGCAAAACCTACATTTTAGGATTTGGCAATGCCGTTCATGTTTCCCCTGCCTAATGCAGCCTGGAACCAATCAGATTGTTCTATTTAGGCCTAGTTTAGAGATGGCTGAGATTAGGATTAAGGGCATTCTTGGGATTGAGGTTTACATAGAGAACAATGTAGTAAAATGTGTTATACCTCAGTTGTAACTTTATTTTGTTTGTAACTAATTAAGACTATCAGCTCCACACAACTCTCTCTTGATTTCTCAGTATGGCATGTTTGTATGCTTTGTTTGTATGTTTGTTTGCATGTATGTATGTTCAGAAAATGATGTCATTCTGCAACTTTTATGCGCAGAAATATAGAACATAATGACGTCTTCTGAAGAGTCCACTGTGCTTTTTTAATCCTCCGTGTCCTCCTTGGCTACCAGCTCCTGTGTGGAGGAGGGGTGGGGGTGGTGCAGCTCGTGTCATGTGGACGCCTTGACAGTGTTGTTGTCAATAAGGATTCATTATTACTTAGAATTCTACAGAAACTATGCACTATAGCTTTAACGTCTTGCGTGCATAGGTCCCGTTCATGGGACCGATTGAGGAAGTGGTGACTTCCCTCATGAATGCAAGCATCAAACTGTCATAAACACGCTCATGCCATACATCATTTGAAAGCTTAAAGTCTCATGATTCCATCGAGCCCACACACAAAGCAATAAGGTGACTTACAGCGGTTATGATCATGTTCTGAAGTAAAGAAAGACAGAAAGATTCAAGTCTAATCGAGTGTGTTTTCCTACCTGTCTCCTCGTGTCTTTAATCACAGCGGTGAAAGATCGCCACAAACTTTGTTTTCCTACATCGCCAACACTCCAAGGTATTAGAATATCCAAGCCTTGTAATCCATAATTATCTGGTCCCCTCACAATCTTGTAGTTTCAGCCCAAGTTTTGACGTAGAGAAATCTAGATTTCTAGATTACATTTCTTGGTTTTGATCGCTTGTAACTTTTTCCCTGGGCGCGCTACAAAGTCACTCCATACACCGCTAGACTCTCTGGCTTCTGCAGATTCCACTGAACTTTGTTCCCAGCCAATAGCATCAGTCTATCTCAAGATACCCCCAAGCTAAGCCAATGAAATCTCACAGTCCCCATTGGGCCCACGTGGGAAAGATTGACAGTATATCCCACCAGTTAGAAAAAGAGGTCATAAGACTGGCATCCCTGTGTAGCCAATAAGAAGACGAGTTGATTGATATCAAACATGGCCAGTAAAAACTATCCCTGGGATGGTCTCCAGCTCTGTCAAAGCAAAAATAAGGCCTTCTTATGACATTTCACCATTTCATCAAATTATGATTACTTATTCCTATAAATCTATGTATGTACTTCTTTCAGATATGTGTGTGAGTGATGTGGATGTGTTTTTGTATTTCAGAAGTTTTGTATTTAGCACTTTTCTGGCTTTTTTAGAAATAAAACAAACGCACAGACATATCTGTAGAAATAAATTCATATAAAATCCATTTTATAAGTAATTTTCTTCTGGATTTTTTCTGTTCTAAGTTGAGACATGTGGCTAGGGTACTATTTTAGTATAAAGCCCATGTAACATGCTTACAGTAGTGCTTTTTATTAATTTTTCAGATGATTTACTTGGACGGAAATAGAAATTCTGTGTTCTAACCTGTGTAGCTCTGTGTCAGTAAGGCCTAGTGTCACAATGCCACTAGAAACAACAAGTTGAGAGTGTTAGCTTCACAATGACCTCAGGGTCATCACAGAGGGCCAAAGTATGTGGGAACTGCAGCACTTTTTTGGGGGTAAAAATTTAGGCGAGAAAAGCAAATATTTTCAAGTGTATCTGAAGAGGGTAAAGGGAGACTTACACAAATTCTTCCAGTCAGATTTCTGACCAATGAGAGAATAGTTTGCTCTTGCATTGCATCTGTTTACAGCTTTGGACCACTTTGGACCACTTTGGACCACTTTGGAACGTTGCTGTGTAAACACAAACAAACCAAGGCACAAATGTAACAATTCATTAATTTCATTTTAGCCCCTGAATGGGAACTAAGCAACCAAGCAAAATGTGTTATTCAGCCAATTAGCTCACTTTACGGTCAACTTGTGCTCCTGGTACATTATCTCTGAGCTTTGATCTCTGTCATCGTCACGTGTTCAGCAAACATCACAGCCCCACTTTAATTCACATTATTTGTTTGGATTTTGTCACTGTCCTGGCACATGACAAAGTCAGTGATGTTGTGCTGCTCTTTAACTTACATCCAGAATAGCTTATAGTCCTGCAGCATGATCAGTATGTGTGATCATCCGTTTCTTTGATCTATGATCAATTTGAGCTGCATTTAGTGCAGTTTAAAGTTTAAAGCTCCTTCATGCAGTGGAGCAGTGCTTCATAAGTAAAAAGAGTTGTTGTTGCCCTACATTGTAAGGTTGAAACTTTCTCACCTCCCACACACACCGCGCCGCCAATTAGACTTGCAAGGTAAGACCAGTATGCTCATCAAATACATGAATAATAACTTTTCTTTTGTTTTAGATCTATTCTGACAAATAAAAAAACTAATATTATATAATATTTTAATTTAAAATATTTGATTATTCTTTGCAAACTAAACTCTCAACATATGGACAACACCACCACTGAGGACCACCATTGTTCAAATAGACTGCTGCTGTGTCTTCTCACATGGTGGTTAGGCGCTGCAGCCGGGACCCCGAGCCTCCCGAGAGCTCTCTACGCGCTCCGGCCTCGCGCCGGGCTGCACACAGCGAGCCTTCACAGCCTGCTGAGAGCCATGCGCAACACAGGAAGTGCTTGCTTGCACTAGTGCCTTTCTTACGCAAATGTGTGCACACACACGCACGCGCACACACACACACACACACACACACACACACACACACACACACAGAACAACTGCATTTACGCAATGTAATTTTCTACACAAGTCTTAAAAATAAGACAATATAATTTAGCGGAATTCACTTCTTGTTTTCAAATGCATTGGTCAAAACGAAAGCGATGTTGTCAAAACTCTTCACACAGTCAGCGAAACACGAGTGTGTGTGGACCAAACTGGAAATCAGCTTTCCCCACGTAACAAAACATGCAGGAATTAAATCCCCCTTTCAGTACACCCAGCCATACCAAACACTTATTTGTGAACTTCAACATAGAATGGAAAATAATCTCAGAATGAAATAGCACAACGTGGTGTCATCATAAAACACAGCGCTTCCAAGCCGGGGAGCGGAGTTCACTTTGAAAACTAAATCCTTTCACCCAGGAAACACTCGTTGGGGTTTTAATCCAAACCACCGGAACTCATGGAGTCGGTTTGGTGCTTAAACGTAACTGTCAAAGCCCCTGAAAGATATGGAAAACATAAAGGATATGGAAGCCGATGTCCTAATCATTCTTTTTACATAAACTTTAGTAAAGTTAATAACATGAAACGGTGTTATTCTTATTAAATAATGAAATACTGATGAATGTGAAACATCATTCAAACTTTAAAGTAAAAGTTCATCATGTGTGTAATGCTCCCAGTTGTTAGTTTGTGGTTTTTTAGGTCAGTGTGTTACCTTTTCCGATATTATTTGAGTTTTAGAAGCATTCTTTGGACATGTATACAGCACTACTCTGAATATAGGTCTCAATCAGGGGTTTTATCACAGTTTAATCCCAGTTTACTGCCTTTCGCCTGTCTACAGCCTATGATCACCTCTGTGCGTTGCTGGCCTGGTACCTTATAAGTTGTTAAATGATTGATACTTGCACAGCTACTTTTAAATATTATCAAAGACTTGGACATCAATAACTTTTTGGATATGCACAAACATTGCAAGGCTGACCTTTTCAAGAAGCTGGTTAAAGGACAGAAAGAGGAACGCGAGTTTGCACAGTCCAACAAGTCACAAGTGAAAAACCTTTGAAAAAAATCCTATTTTGCGCAGGTGCATGTAAACAGGAATATTACTGGAATATTCATTTTCATTAGCTATGTACCAAGCTTAGTCTTAACATCGTCTTTTTTGGAATAAGGGCCAAACCCTGAACCGGATGTGCATGTTAATGTATGAGTGAGACATAGGTATGACCTGTTTTGGAGGTGAGATCAACTGTTTAGCCAGATGCATGATGGTAATGCAGACAGTATGAAGAGTGTTTAAACAGTGATTAAGTATTGCCTGATGCTTGTTAGCAATTGAAAACTGTGTGTTGTAAAAATGAACACTGCTTTAACTGAGACAGGGTTCATGAGGTTTTTGTTACTGAAACTAATGAAACCCTCTTGGCAGCCACGCTCACTTTCACAAAGCTTTATTCTCACAATCGTCTCAATTATTTGCTGTGCGTGGGGCTGCTGTTGGAAACACAGTCAACGCTCTTTGCCTCCTTGTTGGAAGCAGTGTCTCTGTAAGAGAGCTGAGCAAATTGGTCAGCATTGTTCTTCTGCCCACATAACCACTCCACAGAGCACAACAACTCCACTCAGGAAATGCACATTCATGCTTCACCCTGAATAAAACCTTCTTCCTCATATTTCAGCCTTTACAAAGCAAAGAATATGCGACATTGTCGACAAGCCAACTCGCAGACACATGATCGCTGTATGGGTGTCACCATACCAAACAAACACACAGTCAACCGAATTTCTGGATAAATCACCCACATGACTTGATTTAAAACAAAAGAAGGAGCATTGGCATCGTCATTTCTACCACAGCGGTCTATACAGATTCAGTTCCCTGCCATAAATACCAAGCACACCGAGGTTCACTTAAGGACAGCTTAAGATAAATGACACCATTTTGACTAATGTTCATACTCTCTGCTGTGCTTATCAAATGTGCAGTGCTTAAGGCATTCAACAATGACTTTAAAGCAACAAAGTGCATTTTTAGCTTAGAGAAAAACATTTCCACTAGTCTCTGGGGGTTTTACAGGATAATTTATGACAGCCAGTGACATTTGGCTCTTTGGCTCTTTGAAGCAAGCACAATGCAGCACCTACTGTAAGCATGTGAGATTCTTTGGAAAGATACTGCTTGAAAATGACTATCTAGTAGCAGCAGCCAACCAGAACATATACATGGTCTAACTAGCTAGGTCTAATAACTGGCTTGTTCTGGAAACAGTGGAAGGCTCTCCCCACAAATATTAGAGAGTGCATTAGATTTGTCAATGTTGTCATTAAGATCTGATAATGCCTCTATAGAGAACCGTACTTTGGTACCAACACGTGACAGTACTCATTTTTTTGCAGTACCGTAGGTACCGAGGGACGCGATCCTTCCAGACCTGACAAGGGCAGTACACGCCTAACATTACAAATGTTCTAGTCTGCCGTTAAATGCTGAAGAAGAACAAGCAGAAGAACGCTGAAAAACAATAGCAGCTCATCTCTGTGATCGCTGACGGCTTCACCGCACATCTACGTCAGCGGCCTTCACGACTTCACCTGGAACTCCCAAACCGCAAGTGAGTCTGTTTCTCTCGAACATTAGCTAACTTTAGCGCTTGTTTTAGCGGACCTCTACAGCGTCACTTAACTTGAACCATCCCGGTTTTATGTGAAAAATAACGGCAACATACATACTGTCCTCAGGTAAGCCGTTACCCTGGCTGTGTGGGGGTGCCATGGCCAGAGAAGAGGGCTGTGGGGTCCAGAAGACAAGCGTCTTCTCCAGATGACTTCTCCTTGCCCCCCATTTTGGAACTAAAAACGCTGACAGAGACAGACTTCACATAACCACTGCAGGGGGCCAAACGGGTTCTAACAATAGGTCATGTTTTTTCAAAAATTGCAGCACACTTCTATAACTACTTTTTACACTTTTTTTTTTTTTTACCAAATGTTTATGAAAAAGTACTATCATGAAATACTTTACATAGTTGAATTTCTGCCCAATACAAAAAAGTCATGGTAGTTTGAAAATACTGCTAACTTTTGTTAACTGTAAATTGAAAACAATATCTGAGCATGCCAAAATCCTCTGTGTGTCTAATGAGCCTTAAGAGATGGAGAAACAGACGATTTCCTGCCTGTCACCGAGGGGCTGCTGACTGGCCAAAGTTTCCCCCGCAGCCACAATCAAGAAAGAGTCCCTGATATTAGGCTCACAGCCCTTAAAACCTCATCTAGCAATGTGGTCAAAGAAATATATAAAGCAACAGCAAGTGCTTATTTCACTGGATATTAATTGGAACTGTGAATTCTTACAAATAAACACAACAGACCGACACATGCTGCACTACCTGCCAAAATCCTGTTTGCTGATATGTTGCCACTCCTGTTATCACTCAACCAAGAGTCTACTTCGGCCTTTACAGTGGGACGTTTCTTACAAAAGTTATACATGTACACTGTATAAATTGGCTCTCAGAGGACTTCCCACTGCCAGGGCTGCAACTGAAATAAAAACCTAAAGCAAGGAGAGTTTATGGAAAGCACAGGTGTAATTCTGATGGAGAAGTGATAAATTGATAAGCTGATGCAGGACCATGTTAGGCTAGTGAAGCTGGGGAACTGAAAGACATCCAGGACGTGTTGATCTCGACTCGTAGTCCAGGCCTCAGCTCCCTGATGTCACAAGTGTGACAATTCACAACAAGCCAACGTGTTGATAACGTTTCTAAATCTGAAGAAAAGAAACATCTGAAGGTAAAGAAGAGAGGTGATTTACTCGAAGACGGCAACAACACTGTCTAACTGGTGAGATGATGAGATTAGGGAACTTCTGGCGGCAAGGGACAATGTCGGAAATTCTTTTCTTTTTTTTTATCAAGGATGTAATACAAAGTTTAAGACTCAAAAGACAATCAAGATTCTTCACATGTAGATACACTATGAGTACATATAACCCAACATCAGTCAGGCTTTCCTTCCATCTATTTCTCTCCCTTTCATTTGACCTTATTCAACTATAAATAGGGATTCTGAAAGATTCTGATTCCTGTTCTTCATTCCCATTCCGGTTCTTATCAATTCCGGTTCTTTGAGGGTGGAGTTGAAACGGGTCACATGCTTATTTCACAAATAAGAGGAACGTTTTATTTTGATTCAATGGTGGGTTGCAGCTTACAGCTTTTTCAGTGTAAAATAAAGCCGCACTAGATCCTACTGACTGCGCTCCATGGCTGCAACAACAAGCGCCTGGCTGCTTACGTAAACCACAACTTGTGCATATTAAAGAGGGAAGCAAGGATCGGATTTGAAACCAAAATCCTCCAAATGATTCCAATAAAGAAACGATTCTACGGGAATCATTCTTGATGCCTAACCCGAACTATAAACATCTGAGCAAAAGATATGACACACTTATTTATTCATAAAAATCCACTATATGACAGCAGTTAAATTGTAATTTTATAATAGCAAGTCTGCTCTCTGTGAGCTAATGAACCTGACTCATTTGGACCACGGTTCCTTACATTTTTCTGATAGCGACCTGATTGGACCCTGATAAGGAAGAGGGCCGACTCGCCCAGCTGTGGAAGGCTCCCAGCAGAGGATCTCTTCATCAGCCAACATGTAGAACACAAAGTTGGGTTTTGGTGTCATGCCTTCTACTCAACACCGTAGCTGTGTGGTTAGGTCCAAATCCATAATACACCCCAGTCCAGGTTATCCTGTTGAACCCTTCACCCTTCTGGTTCAAGGGAACCAGAAGACATGATAGAATTGCTCTCCATTGAAAGTTAGAGATGCTACTGTTTTACGGTTTTTGACACCACAAAGAAATAAACTTTGTGGATAAATGGATAGCAAAATGTAAAGTTCCTAATATTACAATGACAACAGCATATACCTTGACCATTTATTGTGCTCTCTCAACACAGTCTCACTCCCACTGCATCAAAAAGGTCAGCAATAGTCTCCTTGGTCTGGACACTCGGCTTCACTTTTTGACACTCTGGGTCGGGACGTATGTTCAACTGACGTGCACAAGATCGGGATAGTTGGGTGTTAGGAAAGATTGTGGGTCATGGAAAAACACCTAAATTAGGTTCTTGACATGAAATCTGTACAATGGAAAAATTTACCGAAAACAGTTTTGGATTCATGAAGCAGAATGGTGTGCTTCCGCTGTTATTTGGTAGCCAGGAAGACGCCTCCATGGCGCTGTGTTTAATGATCAATTGGCATTGACCCAACATGTTTCATAGATTATTTGATTCATAATAAACACCGTTATAGTGCATTATTGACTTATATCATTAGGTCCAACCCGTTCTTACTCCAAAAGTGTAAAATACGTCATTTGGACATTCGTCAGCGTGTGATGCGATAAAAAAGGCGTCCTTCAGCGTGTGTAGAACGTACCGGGGAGAGCAGCATCGACACGGGGGTTAGGGAGTAGTACGTAAGGGGGAAATCCTCGTAGGGAGGTCGGTCCACGCTCGGACCACCAAGCGTGTTATATGACGCTAAAGGAGACGGCCAAGCGTGTTATATGACGCTAAAGGGACCACCAGGGTTTATATGACGCTAAAGGAGACCACAAGCGTGTTATATGACGCTAAAGGAGACCACAAGCGTGTTATATGAGTAAAGGGAACACCAAGCGGTTATATGACGCTAAGGAGACGACCAAGCGTGTTATATGACGCTAAAGGAGCGGCCAAGCGTGTATATGACGCTAAAGGAGAAGACCAAGCTGTTATTGACGATAAGGAGAGACCAAGATGTACATGACGTAAAGGAGAAGACCAAGCGTGTTATATGAGAGCTAAAGGGAAGACAAGGTGTTATATGACGCTAAAGGAGAAGACCAAGCTGTTATATGACGCTAAAGGAGAAGACCAGCATGTTACATGACGCTAAAGGAGAAAGAAAAGCGTGTTATATGACGCTAAAGGAGAAGACTAAGCGTGTTATATGACGCTAAAGGAGAAGCACTAAGCGTGTTATATGACGCTAAAGGAGAAGACCAAGCTGTGGACATGATACGCTAAAGGAGAGACAAGCGTGTTATATGACGCTAAAGGAGAAGACCAGGTGATATGAGCTAAAGGAGAAGACTAGAGTGTTATATGACGCTAAAGGAGACGACCAAGCGTGTTATATGACGCTACAGGAGACCAATAACAACGGCGAAGGCACCTGACCAAGCGTCCGTATTTTACGAGATGGGCGTGACAATGTGTTCTTAGGTTACACCCACAACAACAAGCACATTTATACAAATAATCAGTATTGGTGAACAATGTCAGTGATCAGTTCTGTATACGGGACCAAACCAAATCCATTTAAATGTTAAGAAAAGCATTAATGAATGCATTTTCCCATGAAAGGCCTGCATTCTTTAATAACTTGTATTAATATAATCAGGGTCATGTGTGCAATTATTCCGGTGAGTTATTGAGATTTATAGTGGACTTAAAAGACTCCAATCTCCTGTGGACCAGCAGGTAAACCAGGTTCGGGTGCGTTTCTAAGCCTTTTCTGTAATAATTACAGTCTCCAAGACGTTGCACACTGCAGTCAGCAACTCGGCACGCTGCTCGAGGTGTGATAGGCCTCTGACAAGGTGTGTTGATAAAACAATGGGCCTGGCTCTGTGGAAAATGTCAGAGATGTTGATAATAACAGAACAGGAAATGAAGGCTTTTATTTTTGGCATTATTTGGCTGAAGTACTTACCAATACAATTGATTACCACAGCCACAGCTCCTTTCGGGATTAATAATTACACTGTGTCTATAACTCCACCAGGCTGGTGTGTATTTATAGTGTTACAGATAATAATAGCTAGAATAATAATAAATGATAATATATAAAATAACAAGGGTATTGTGTGTTAAGCAAAAAAATAGATCCTGATTTTCTGAAAACATATTTTTGGTTGGGCCGATGTTTGGATCACCAAGTAGAGATAAAGTCTCTCCTTTGTATTCATCACTTGACTATTGGTTGAATAATAACCATGCATAGTTGTATTTATGATGACATATTGGTCTGTTGGCACTGGACTGATTTTTTTGAATAGAGTAAAATAACAATAATATTAATATAATTGAGGATGGCACGTGATCAGAGCATCCTTTCTCTCCATCCTGCACTCCTTCAATAAGACAGGTGGGAGGCAACACATAGACACCTGTTTGTCCTGGGGATGCAGGTAGCTGCAGTAGGGGGGTGCTCAGCTGGTTTCATGTCACACACCTAACTGGCCCCTTAGACCCCCTGCTGCAGGGTTTTATTTCCATGGACTAATAAGAGAAGGTCTTTGTTGATTAATCATTTAGTTTTAGAGTTCAAACTGCTAAAATGCTCATGGAGCTAATTACTGACCATTAAGAGACACTCTCCATCACATGTATCATACTCAAGGTCTGGGAGCCAATATCTATTTTGGCCCATCTAGTTGTGCGTCCAAACCAAAAAGACAGAAAGCTTTCAGCGACAAGCTGCTGAGTTGTCATCTCCAGACCTGTGAAGCAGGTTGTTGGGAGCCGGCTGGCTGCTAGCACACTTTAAAACGGAATCATTGGCTGGCTATTGCTAATTCTAGCACGGCTAAGGAACCGTTCTGCAGCCTTTATGTGGAGGACCAACCGGAAGGGAGAACTGAGATCCCTCTAACCCAAATACTAATAATCATAATAATAAGTAGAAAGCCCGCCAATAAACTCTACATGTCTGGCCCTTGATGTGATTCTCATTTTTTCCACACACACACACACACGCTAGAAAGCGACTCACGGTGGCCGAGGTCAGGCTGCTGTCTGTGAGCGCGAGGTGGTGGGGTTCCCATCTCCGCAGGAACTTGGACGTGAGGATCTTGCTGAGGAAGGTGCGGGGGTGTTTGACCACGCACACCTGGATGTCCCCCTCGTGCAGCAGCTTGTATCGCATCCCGCTGCTGCTGCAGTGGTGCAGGGACCTCTTGCCCGGCCCGGCCTGGCCCAGCTTGGTGTTATTGTTGCCCTCCGACATCTCCCCCAGCAGAGGCTTGTTCTCCTCGCACTGATAGAACTGGTTGTTGTGCAGCTCGTTGGCCCCCCCCCCGCCGCCGCCGCCGTTGAAATCCATAGTTCAGTAATCCAACACTTTATTGTTTCCCAATGTTCCTCTCAGGGGGGGGAGGGCGAAGGCGTCGACCCGCTACAACAATCCTTCATGTATATATACATACATATACACACACACACACATATATATATATATATATGTTTACAAAAAATAGAAATAGATAAGGTCGTTCGGATCGAGCAGAAGGGGGGGGGGGGGGGGGGGGTTACCTACCTACCAACCACTAGAACACGACCTGAGTTACTGTAGACAGGCGCCGAAATGCCCCTAACAGTGTCTTATGGCAGGGTATCCAGGCGGGGGGGGCTTTTTATGATACAATACAAATAATCCACCATTTTTCTCCCGCACAATGCCCCATAAACTGTCTCCACGGTGCGCGTCTCGCCTCCAGCCCCCTCCTCTTCCGAGCTATTCAATCTGTTAGGGCCATGGCCTGATCCAGTCCGCGCGCCCACGGCCGCGCACGGTGATCCACAGCGAGGCGCGACGGAGTAACGAGGAAACACGGAGGAAATATCCAATGGCGGCGGCTCTAGGCTCCTCCGTGAGGTTTTGTGGTCATAACAGGCTCACTGGCACGGTTTCCTTTTATTCAGTCGTTCCCCCCCCCTATCTGGGTGTAAAGGAGCCAGCACTCTCCGGCAGCGCCGCCGCCGATTGGCCCCTGCTCGTCCATGTGATACCGGAGTGACGTCAATAGGGAGGCGAGCGGATGAGCCGTGTGTCTTTTGCGCTTGACTGTCTGCCGAGGGCGCATGCCCCCCCCCCCCCCATCCCTTTTCTTCTCCACCTCCCCCCTCCTCCCCCCCTCCCCCCATGTGCACATAAAAACATGGAGGAGGGAGTGGGGACTTCAAGTGAATCCTCTTTCTTTTCTTTTTTTCTCCTCTCACTGGAAATGATGCAGCTACGTTGATTGATGACATCCACACGTGCTCATCATGGGTTTCTTTCTTATTGACGGAACGTGGGTGACACAGTACCAAGGAAGGAGCAACCTACAGTGGGTGCTATGAGTTTCAAACTTTATAAACGGGGGGGGGGGCATAGACTATTGGTAACATGGCATATCTCTGAAGAAGAAAAGAATGATTGGTGATTCTGTCACTATTACCATTTATAACTAGCACTGATTGGTGGTTTAATAACCACTACAACAATGTATTTAATAAAGTTTAAAAAGGATCCCACTCTTTAACTAAAGGTCTATCTCTGCAGGGGTCCATCCCATAATGTTGTCACACACTTTGAATATTAATCTGAGTCCGTCAGCAGCAACACAAGCACTTTATTAAGGTAAACACAAGCTGGACAATTGTCCCGTTAACTTCCAGTGGAGCTTGTTTGTCCACTGCAGACTGCAGAGATCTCTCTTGATACTGGACCACGTCAGAGACGGCTGTCCCATCAGTCACTCAGACACAGAACCTGGGAGAGTAGGTTGAATAAAACCGTTTCCTTCTGTCTGAACACACAACCACAGGACTTCAGGAGGTATTTAACCCTTTCCTCTACTCCCATTTGACCATCAATATGTCAACATATTCATAGTGTGGACTGACTATTCTAGCCTCTAGGAGCCACCAGCTGGCCTTGGGTTATCTAGTCTCAGTTAGAGAGAAGCACCCTGCCACACCTTTAGGAATGTTTTGGAACCTGAATTGTTCAGATCCGGTCCCCTGACCAGTCAGCTATTCTAACCCTTACTACTCGAGGTCGATACCTCAACCAATCAGGCTGCTTTGTAGGGCGGGTCTGGTCTAAAACTGCAGTTGTTAAGGTACTGCCGTGGAAGACCCAACATTTCCTGTTGTTTTTGCTTAATAAAAAAAGCCTTTTAATAACAAAATGACAGGGAACTTTTATCGTGAAGAATTTATGGAAAAGGAAATGTGTTTGGCCACCTCTGTTTGCCCAGCAAGAACTGTTCCCCCCTACCTACCCTGAACCAAACCTTAACCATAAGATAGTTTTGAGAAAATATCAGGGTTAAAAAGCAAAAAGTAAGCGCTTAACTGCCCGTCAATTGGTGTAACAGCTGACTGTTTCCTGCAGCGGGCTCCAGCACACACCTCTGGCGCTTGTCTCATTTCTCTCAGTCTTTGGAAAAGGAGCGGAAAGAGGAAATGTCAAGGTCATTAAAATGATCTGATGGAGCACAATAATTGTGAAATATTCATTTGGGCGTAATAATGAACACAATCACACAAATGCTCCATTTAAGTGACAATCAGCCTGGATTTGGTCTTGATGAAGCCTAAAGAAATGAGACAATGATTGTGCTTTAGCTGGCTCGGTCTGCTGGGCTGAAGATTAGGACCTCGGTTTAATTGGGCTTTAGCTGAAAGGAAGCTTTTTGCCATCAAGGATGTTACATCCTTAATTCCCTTTAAACGGAGTCATTGGCGGCATGTTTTCCAGGAACAATGTCCCAGTTTCATTTCACAGGAACGGCACAAACTAAATTCCATTCACCATCAGTGGATGGAGGTGTTGGCAGTACACTCAGAGATGTATGGGCATGTGGGAAATAACAATATGCCCAATAACAATATCCCAACTGAAAAGTTCACTTCAGCTCAAATGTGGCTTATATTTCATGCACATAGGGGATGATATCATCTGCCAAACACCAGTGGAAAGAATTCTGCTTGATGACATAACTGTTTTGAAACGCCCAGGGGAATGAGGCGGAGGAAACCCAGGTGAGTAACTGACAGGGAGCTCAGGCCTCACAGCTTCCCATCTCAAGGGTCCCGACTCTTCACAACAACAACCACCACCACCTGAGTCAGTGTCAGCTGTTCCGCCGGGCGTCCCGCAGTTCTCCTTAAGCCTCTTTTATATTTCATTTTGCCCCCAATCCCCCATCGACAGAGTCCTTCCTGCCACATCGCCACCCAGGCCCCCAGGCAGTACTGTTCTGGAGACGAGTTCCAACAGGCCGACCAGCGCTGCTGCAGACGATCAGCTGTTGTGTCAACAGTCAACGGCGGCCAAAGGGGAAAGGAATACGTACAGAGAGAATGTAAAGTGTCACAGAGCCACACTGATGTGTTGACAATTATGGAAATCATTTAGTTAATTATTTTTCGATATCAAATCAGTGCTGGAAAGCCACAACAAACATGATATTGTCTAAGGTCCACCAGACCTTAGACAATATCATGTCCTACTACTGCAAGTGTGTATTCATTGCAGTTTTTGCATGTCTTCGTAGTTAATTTTATGTTTATGTATTGTCTGTTTGTGTATCTTGTAAGTACAAAATACAACACACAAGCACATTTATGATCCAAATGTCAATTACACTAGTGTCACAATCACGGCAAATTTTGCAATTTTAGCCCTACAACTGTTAATAACTAATTACTAACAATAGCAAATTCTTTTGTCTTCAAACCAACTACAATGACAGACATTGCAGCTACTGTGAACACTGATGTGCTTGACCCTGTGCTGTGGAACAATGTTAACAAATAAAACATGTTACTTTAATTAAATACATCTTGTTTCAATAATAAATATAGAACATCAACAATGGGGGATAAAAAAAACAGCTTTTAGTATTCCTTTGTTCAAAATGAAGTTTTTTCATCTTCCAGGCAAATGGCTAGTTAATGGTCAAATATGACCAGCCATTCAGTAATACCATTGTTGTTTTTTTGGCTGATGAGTGAAGGAAATCTACCAGCCACATTCATATTGTACCAGCATTTGGCTACAAGATGGTGCCAGTTTGGAACCATGCTTTGAGCATTTTGCTGTACAGAATTGGCAGTAAGAAGATGATTTTTAACAGAGTATATCTTTGCCTGAGTCACTGATCCAAGTCGATCCAAAATATCTGAATATGTAGCACCACTTGGTGTTTGGTTGCATCCAAAGAAAAAAATCTGGAAACAAGTGGGATAAGATGGTTTACCACATTGGTGTTTTAATTCCTTTGACGTAAATGAATGACACTCATAGGCAACATCTTACAAAACTTCCTCATGCATCAGTAACAAAAGTACAAACTGAAACAACAGTTTTCACTCATCGTCTTTCACAACCCAACTTTGGTTAAAGCTATACTATTTCTAAGTTTAGACTGCTGTTATTTCCTCGTGTATCACAACACATTCATAAGGTGTTTACATGGGAGAACAAGTGTTTAGGATACAGAGCAGCTCCAAACTTAATGTAGTATTTACAGTAAATGTCTAGACAGTATGGCAGGGTATGAGTCTATGCAAAAATAAGGAAGCACAATAGTCACCGTCAGGCCTTGTGAGAGGAATGTGGAGACGGGTCGTCCTGCTTTGGACATTTCTGACGAGGAGTCAGGAAATCCTCGATTTTAAGCTGGTGTGTCATTTCACTGTGACCATACTGTTCTTTCTCTGACATGGTTTGAAACAGTGGCAAAACTGATCTTTTTATTTAATTTTTACCTATTAAAATAATTATTTTACTTGCCTGCTGTTCATAATTCAACAAACCATTAACCGCAGAAAATCTTTTAGCAGACTTTTTGTTGTTCCCTAATGTCAGTCCGTGTTATAGGACCTGCACGTTTGAATATAGCGTGGGAGTTACATTATGACTTAGTAAAAACAAGTTATGCACAGTGTCATTAGTTCAAAAGTAAAATAAAAGACCATCAAAGCACAACAGAAGTAACAAGAGAATGCAACTTCTGAAGAAACTGCGGTGTGAATGCTGTTTGCTGAAAGGCCGACGCTACCCAGAATGTATGAAAGACGTGGAACATTTTTACATTTTGAATGGTGTTTCTTTTTGTCAGTTCTTAGTGCTGATCCAGAATGAAAATCTGCAAAATTTAGTGGAATGGTTTTTTTTGTGTGTGCTTGGGGTGGAGATGTAATAACATTCTGAATCTTGTATGTTTTTTTGTTAAAAACTGGTACAGGTGTCGGAATTCTGATGGAGTTCTAAAGTAATGTTAGGTTATGTATTATCATATGTCATATCATGTGAAATTGTTGACCAAGTGGAAATGGTGCACCTGTAAAACTCAGTAGTTAAAATAAATCAGTTAAAGATGACTTCACTTAAGGCTACATTTACATCGCTATGTTTTGGTTTTTAAGCAGAGTTTTGAGAACGCGAAGTCCGTGGACACAAGTGTCTTATCTGCAGTAGAAGAACTAATCTCTGTTTAAACTCACACGCCCAAACCAAAATAGCAGAGGGAATGAGAGGGGGGAAGACACCAGAGCAGGGGGAATTAGAGGGGGATACACCAGAGCAGGGGGAATGAGAGGGGGAACCACCAGAAGCAGGGGGAGAGAAGGGGGGACACACCAGAGCAGGGGGGAATGAGGGGGGGGAAGGACACAGAGCAGGGGGGAATGAGAGGGGGACACACCAGAGCAGGGGGAAGGAGAGGGGGAAGACACCAGAGCAGGGGGAATGAGAGGGGGACACACAGAGAAGGGGAATGAGAGGGGGACACCCAGAGCAGGGGGGAATGAGGGGGGGAAGAACCAGAGCAGGGGAATGAGGGGGGAACACCAGAGCAGGGGGAATGAGAGGGGGAAACGCCAGAGCAGGGGAATGGAGGGGGAAACGCCAGAGCAGGGGGAACGAGAGGGGGAAACGCCCAGAGCCGGGGGGAACAAGAAGGGGAACACCAGGCAGGGGGAATGAGGGGGGACACCACAGAGCAGGGGGGAATGAGGAGAGGGGAAACCCAGAGCAGGGGGAATGAGAGGGGGAACACCAGAGCAGGGGGGACATGAGAGGGGGATACGCAGAGCCAGGGGGATAGAGGGGGAAACGCCCAGAGCAGGGAGGAAGAGAGGGGGACACACCAGAGCAGGGGGGAATGAGAGGGGGATACGCCAGAGCCAGGGGGAATGAGAGGGGGAAACGCCAGAGCAGGGGAAATGAGAGGGGGACACACCAGAGCAGGGGAAATGAAAGGGGGATACACCAGAGCAGGGGGAATGAGAAGAAGAAAGGTAGCAGGAGATAATGGGTTTTAATCCAAAACGTTCCGCCTTCTCTCACTTTGAGAGTTGTAACGCCCGTGTTTAGCTTTGGATACAGCACAACAAAACTATTTTCTTATATAATCATTACAGAGATGGTAGTACACTGATTTCTCACATCTTTCACACAAGAACACATGAATATACAGCATTTGTTTCTATTGTATATTATTATCACATTTTTGTGATGAATTGTTTTACATCCTAGTTTCTGGATTTTTATAGTATTGGTCAGAGCTCAGATTAACCCTGGAAGTGTCGTGTGGGGAATGTGCGTGAGGTGTATTGTCTTTCTGATCCTATGAGACGTGGGTTTTTATCAACACCCTATGAGTGTGTGTCTACTTTCTATGTGCTGTCACTGAGCTGAGGACAGACAGCAACAGCTGGAACTCACACACAACAAATGGGGTCAAGGGATGCCAAAACTGTCCTGACTGGAAAGCCAGGTCAGGGGTCATGAAAGCAGCAACACATCCAGCGACTCGAGAGTGTCACTCGCAGCAACGTCTATTTCTGGACAGGCTAGGCCTCAGGCAGCTTGGTCAACAATAAAAAAAAGAAGAAAAAACAACAACTATCAAGTAAAGCACTTAGTGTAGCAGTTAGTGTAAAAATGTGGAAGTGTTCGCAGTAAAAGAGACAATGCAGGTGTTGTTATTGTATTTCACTGTCTCTCGGTGACTCATGATTTCAAAAAGGAAAATCCCCTCAGACCCTCATCCATTCTTTGCATAAACAACCTGTCACCTGTGCAATGCAGTCTGGAAATTACTATTTGATGTATCCATTTTTGTCCATCTACTACTTCAGTTGCTGATTTTCTACACTGTCCATAATTAATTTATCTGTGTCAGACGATCAGAGGTCTTCAGCGACATTCATGGCGCTTAAGGTTCTTAAACACTATGTGTAGTCTAAATCCACAACGGTCCACTTCTGGGATTGCTCTGTTACCAACAAAAACTCTGCCAGATCTCGCTCCTTCAGGCCAGATGTCCGTTCCCGTCCTCTGTCTCTGTATTGGCGCTCTAACCTGCGGCTAATTTCTGAGGACTATGGTTACCTGGTCCTCAGATCTCTGCAGGGTAAATCCAGACAGCTAGCTAGACTATCTGTCCAATCTGGGGACTATGGTTACCTGGTCCTCAGATCTTTGCAGGGTAAATCCAGACAGCTAGCTAGACTATCTGTCCAATCTGAGGACTATGGTTACCTGGTCCTCAGATCTCTGCAGGGTAAATCCAGACAGCTAGCTAGACTATCTGTCCAATCTGAGGACTATGGTTACCTGGTCCTCAGATCTCTGCAGGGTAAATCCAAGGAAGGAGATCCAGGAAGGTCTGGCAAAGCAAGATCACACTGTGTGATTTGGGGCTTTCCAGGACAAAACTGACAATTGTGAGAGGAATGTGGTGAAACATTGTAGGCCGATTTAATGCTCTGGTGAACAAAGACAGTCCTCCACATTAACATTATATAATTTGTTTGTGATTGATCCAGAACAACGCATAAATTTAAATTTGATGGTCTGAAAGATATTGGTTTGGGTTAACATGACTACTTTGTTAAAGGTCCCATATTATGCTCATCTTAAAGTTATTAATTGTATTTTAAAGGTTGTACAAGAATAGGTTTACATGGCTTCATTTTCTAAAATCACTATATTTCTGTTGTACTGCACATGGCTGCAGATCCTGTTTTAACCCTGTGTGTTTAGGTCTCCGTTTTAGCTCCAAAGTGAGACATCTCACTAGTTTTAGCTCCAGAGTGAGACATCTAATAGTTTTAGCTCCAGAGGGAGACTCTCACGTTTAGCTCCAAGGGACATCTCCACTTGTTTAGCTCCGAGGGAGACATCTACTTGTTTTAGCCCAGAGGGACATTCACTAGTTTTAGTCCAGAGGAGACTCTCACTGTTTAGCTCCAGAGGAGGACATCTCACTAGTTTTAGCTCCAGATGGAGACATCTCTCTAGTTTTAGCTCCAGAGTGAGACATCTCACTAGTTTTAGCTCCAGAGTGAGACATCTCACTAGTTTTGAGTCCAGAGTGAGACATCTCACTTGTTTAGCTCCAGAGGGAGACATCTCTCTTGTTTTAGCTCCAGAGAGTGAGCATCTCCACTAGTTTTAGCTCCAGAGTGAGACATCTCACAGTTTTAGCCCAGAGTAGAACATCTCACTAGTTTTAGCTCCAGAGGGAGACATCTCATCTGTTTTGCTCCAGATGGGAGAATCACTTGTTTGCTCCAGAGGGAGAACATTTCACTAGTTTTAGGTCCAGAGGGAGACATCTCACTAGTTTAGTCCAGAGTGAGAATCTCACTAGTTTTAGTCCCAGAGTGAGACATCTCTCTTGTTTTAGCATCCAGAGTGAGACATCTCACTAGTTTTAGCTCCAGAGTGAGAATCTCATGTGTTTAGCCCAGAGTGAGACATCTCTCTTGTTTTAGCTCCAGAGGGAGACATCTCTCTTGTTTTAGCTCCAGAGTGAGATATCTCACTGGTTTTATCTACAGAGGAGAGCTTTGGTCAGTAGTTCTTTTGGAGGTTCTGGTCAACTAGTGGCTGTTGGAGCAGT
>NC_045740.1:32324268-32338157 GCF_008692095.1 Etheostoma spectabile | reverse complement strand
GAGAACGAGCTAGCATGCTACGGTTAGCCACGTCGTCTAGTGATGTAGAAAGCCGTGCAAATGTTGAACAGCTCACCTGGAGACTGAAGACAGGACATTCAGAAACCAGATCTCACTCAGAAAACCATGGATGGGTTTTTCCAAGTGTGTATGAGTGTGGAAGCACCAGAGACACAAAATAACCGCTCAAATCCCAGAAAAAGTGATTGTTTCACAATATGGGCACTTTAAGGTGGTTGTATGGCTGGGCAATAATTCAATATGTAAAGGACGATGTAGAGCCAGGCGGTTGTTATAGCAAATACAACCACGACAGGGTGATCAGGACTTTAATCAGCCTCAAATCAAGACCCACAACTAGGCGCTGCACTACCCCTGGCGTCACGCACCGCTCAGAGTTGCCGCTTTGCGTGGTGCTTAAAGTTGAAATAGTTTTAACTTTGACCTAGATGCTGCTGACCTTTCAAAAGCACAACCAATGAGACAACAGTATGTTGTTTCTCAGCAACAGGAAATAGCTTCCTTGCCACCCTTGATGACGCTCCGCTCTGCGCCCTAAGCAAAGCGCTTATCCTGTGTAGGCTTAGCAGTCTCCCATGCTGTTCAAGTCAGACTTTTAGTTGACCCATCCATCCCTAACACCTCCTCCTTTTATGGCTCTATGAAAACCTCACGGTACCACCCCCCAAACAGACATCATTCCTACGGCCCCTAGAGGGCTTTGTCATTTGGACGTAAACAGATATAGCTTTGGCCACATTTTTGGTTTTGCTGCATTTCTAAACTAGAAAGCGTCACAGATGGAGTTAACAAGGCTTGGCTGCTTGCATATTTCTTTTCTATTTACTTTACAGCACTACAATTTGAACAGCCTGACAAGTCCCGAAGTTAATACTGTACGGTGTGACATAGACTGCCAGGATGCACAGGATCCTTGTTACTGTGCAGAAGGCTCCATTGCTGTCTGATTCTAGGGTACTGACACAGTCTAAAAGATTTCCAACCCTTAACCTCCACTGCAGCTGTGGCAAATATCAGGACAAATGATTGTGTTGTCAGAAAGATACACCACCAGACATAATACAACACTAAAATACAAACTGCACGGCGGTGCTTTTAAAATCTTAACCATAATCCCTCTTCTAATAATGTGATTGTTAATTTATTTTATTATATTATATATTATGTTTAAGTCTTGTTTACAGTTTAAATCCCTCACCAAGCCACCGATCACCAGTAAACATCACAAATGAGGAATGTCTATTTGAATAAAAAGCAAAAAACAATCAAACCCCATGTTAAAAAGAAAAAAATATTTAGGTTTATAAAAAATGACATAAAAACCTATAGGGTTAAAAACGAGTTTGAATGAACTTCTGTCCTGTCAAGTCTAAGTGGAGTATAAACCCCTAAACGTAGAGTCACAATCCTCAATATCTAGCGACTATAATACCTTAGTGTTCACCTAATCCCTAAACCCAGACCTACAGCAGGTAGAAAGTACCAGTGTGCAATAAAGTGGAGTACGGAGCTGACAGTGGGCCGCTGGCTGGCGTCCTGAAGTCAGACTCGGATTCGGAACATGCCCTGGCTCAACTGAAGGCGGAACAGTCGACAGTTGGCGATGCGCAGGGCGGAGCAGGCCGTTTTGGAGAGGTCGGTGGGTAACATAGGCTTGGTGCGTTGCCACGTCCCAGTGCTGCGGCGAAACTCCCGGATGTAGTCGAAGCTTGTTCCTGTACGCACAAGAAACACCACCCTTAGACGTTCAAATGTCGTTACCGTAACCCTCGGTTTTTCTTCTTACTGACCTGTGTCTAGGTCTCCCACGACATAAATGCTGGCTCCGATGGGCACCGCACCGTAAACAAAGGAGGAGCTGGTCTGGATACACAAGGACTGGTCATCCAGGAACATCCACCTGCACCACAACAGATATGGGTATCAAAAATAAATTACGGAAAAAAGAATTTCATTGACAATTTTCTTGATTAGTTTCTTGATTTTCAGATTATAAAAAATGTAGGACAAGGATATTTGTACATTTTGTTTCCATTTGACAACAACATACACAGGTATTTGCAGGGTTTCCACGGGGTCTTAAAAATATCTAAATTTTAGGCCTTAAAAATCTTACGTTCACTTAAGTATGGTGTTCGAGGTCTTACATTATTTTAAACAGGTCTGAATTTTCTTACGTCCATGCAACACTACCTCTAATGTTTTCTTCTTCTTTCCTTCGCTAGCCCAAACATAATTTCACTGTATTACGACTGCAAATGAGACCAAAAATGCGACTCATATTGCATCCAATCATCTTTTGTGTTACTGAGTCTCTCTCAGATTGTACCACAGGCATAAAACACATTTCATTCTTTAGCAATACTTGGCTTGAAAAAATAGAATTTAGGGCTTAGTTGATGTTAAATTTCAAGACCGGTATTTTGCTCTGAAAATAATTAGCTGCTATTTAGGAGTAGCTTTCCTTTCTGCATCCTTCTGAAGCAGTATTTCCTTACTGACCTCCTCATGTCGTCATGGTAGAACTCAGACTGGCAGGTCATCATCTGTCTTTGCTCGGGGTTGTCTTGCTCCTTGCTTCTAACTCCCCCAAATACATAGAGCTCCTGGCCGACGCCACATGCCACCGACCCAAACCTTACCAGGAAAATAACGGAAAAACGATTGTTATGGATAGGCTCGCATTGCCAGACTTATCTCCCCAGCGCTGGAGTATGGTCTGACTACACCGCATTCGTTATTCTGGTATGGAGGGAAAACACTCTGCTTTGTTTGGATTTCTTTAAACCAATCCCAACCGTCCTGGGCAGGTTTAGGGTTTAAAGAAATGCCAATAAACCAGAGCATGTTTTCCTTCCTTCCCATAATGCTGTGGGGACTCGACAGACCTTCCTCCGCAGCGCTGTAGAGGAAGGCCAGGCAATGTGTGACTACCAAAGGTCAGACTTTATCCCAGCAATGTTAACTCTCCAGTGCATGATGTCACTTACCTCCCTGAGCGGTTTAGTGCATGTATTAGCTTGATATCAACCCATTTCTATCATACAAAAATGGTACTTTCAATCAAGAGATATGCAAACCGAAAGACATTTCTTCACATCTGAGGATCACCGATTCTGCTATGACTAGCAAGTGTATATGCCATGGTGTGACTCAACAACACCCTCAGTTGTGGTTACTTCATCATCCTAAACAACATTTTGATATGAGTGCCATGATTTCAGTATGATAATATGGTGTCATCTGAGTGAAACGGAAACTAAAACTTAAGTTCTAAGAGAGCGACAATGACTCATTCCTGTTGTGCAACGTTAAGTGTCCCAGGCTGAAGTTAAATGCTTATATTAAACAGCAAGTTCATATAACATGTGACAAATATCTTCAATGGAAAGAAAAGACAAGCTAACAAGACAGCAACATGAGAAGAAGAAAACCGATATTAAACTGACTTGTGTGTCAGCTGATCAACTTTTAACTTTAACTTTTGTCCTGCTCAGACCACAACAGCTAATGCAATGAGAGTTTGTGTTTACCTTCTCTCTTTTAGAGGACAGAGACCTGTCCACTGCAGGGTTTTGGGGTCATAGCATTCAACAGAGTCAAACAGCTTCCCGTAGGAGCCCCCACCTATAGCATAGATCTTGTTATTCATGGAGGCATAGCAGCCGACCTGAAGGAGAAAACAGACACAACTGTAACAGTCACGGCATGTGGGGACAGGACAATTAATCACTTGGTCTAAGGTAGGGCTGAATGATTTGAAAATGATTATTCGCTCAGCATTAGTCCAAGGGTGGTTATGGCCATGGGCCCATTCTCCTTGGTCATTTTAAGTGTGTGTGTGTGTGTGTGTAAGACACCTCAAAAAATAGGCAACAAGGAGGCAGGAAAAGTCAATTTTTATGTTGGTGATCTAATAAATGTCTCAGGTCTTCTAGGTCCTCTTTTATTTGGGTTGACAGAAAAGGTTTTTTTTTTAAAACACCAAAACAACTGTTGGACAGCAAATTAATCAGCAACAAAATAATTTTACCTGAATCTTTTGCCTTTATTTTAACAATTATAGGAAATGAGGGGTGAGAGAAGTCCCAGATAAATAAAGTAGCCCCACTTTTACCAGTTACTGAATTATAGTTTGTGATGCATTGATTTGTTAATCACTTTAATGTTGTAATATAATACATGATTCTGAAAATGGGCCTTTCTGCATAATAATTACTTTTACTTTTGTTCTTCTAGTATATTTTGCTGCAAATATTGTGTATATATATATACACACACACACACACACACACACACACACACACACACACACACACACACACACACACACACGTGTGTGTGAAAAAGTGTTTGCCCCCTTCCTCATTTCCGTTCCTTGCATGTTTGTCTCATTAAGTGTTTCGGAACATCAAACCAATTTAAACAATAGTCAGACAACACAAGTAAACACAAAATGCAATGTAAATGAAGGTGTTATTATTAAAGGTGAAAAAAAATCCAAACCATCATGGCCCTGTGTGAAACAGTGATTGCCCCCTAAACTAATAACTGGTGGGCCCCCTTAGCAGCAACAACTGCACCCAGCGTTTGTGATAACGTGCAATGAGGCTTTTACAGCGTCCTGGAGGAATGTTGGCCCACTCATCTTTGCAGAATTGTCCTAATTCAGTTACATTAGAGGGTTTTCGAGCATGACGGCTTTTTAAGGTATACCAAACATCTCAATAGGATTCAGGTCAGGACTTGGCTAGGCCACTCCAAAGTCTTCATTTTGTTTTTCTTCAGCCATTCGGTGGTGGACTTGCTGGTGTTTAGGATCATTGTCCTGCTGCAGAGCCCAAGTTTGTTTCAGCTTGAGTACACGAACAGATGGTCGGACATTCTCCTTCAGGATCTCTTGGTAGACAGCAGAATTCATAGTTCCTTTTTACGGCAAGTTTCCAGGTCCTGAAGCAGCAAAACAGCCCAGACCATCACCCTAACCACCATATTTTACTGTGGTATAATGTTCTTTTTATGAAAGCAGTGTTCCTTCTACGCACAGTATATACTTGGACAACACCTTCCAAAGAGTTCCACTTTTGTCCACAGAATGTCCAAAAGTCTTGGGGATCATCAAGATGTGTTGTGGAGAAATTGAGACGAGCTTTGATGTTCTTTTTGCTCAGCAGTGGTTTTCTCCTTGGAACTCTGCCATGCAGGCCATTTTTGCCCAGTCTTTTCCTGAGGTGGAGGCAGAACGCTGACCTTAACTGAGACAAGTGAGGCTGCAGTCTTTGGACGTTGTTGTGGGGTCTTTTGTGAACCTCTGGATGAGTCGTCGCTGCGCTCTTGGGGTAATTTTGGGCGGCCGGCCACTACTGGGAAGGTTCACCACTGTTCCATGTCTTTGCCATTTGTGGATAATGGCTCTCACTGTGGTTCGCTGGATTCCCAAAGCTTTGGAAATGGCTTAAAACCCTTTCCAGACTGATAGATCTCAATTACTTTCTTTCTCAATTGTTCCTGAATTTCTTTGGGTCTCGGCATGATGTGTAGCTTTTAAGGATCTTCTGGTGGACCTTACTGTGTCAAGCAGCTCCTATTTAAGTGATGCCTTGATTGTGAACAGGTGTGGCAATAATCAGGCCTGGGTGTGGCTAGAGAAACTGAACTCAGGTGTGGACAACCACAGTTATAGTATGTTTTAAAAGGGGGGCTCACTTTTTCACACAGGGCCATGATGGTTTGGATTTTTTTTTACCTTTAATAATAAACACCTCATTTACAATTGCATTTTGTGTTACTTGTGTGTCCTTGACTATTGATTAATTGGTTGATGTTCCGAAACACTTAAGTGTGACAAAAGGAACAGGAAATGAGGAAGGGGGCAAACACTTTTTCACACCACTGTATGTATGTTGTATGTAGTATGTATGTATGTATGGATGTATAGTATATATATATATATATATCATATAATATATATAATATATATATATATATAATATATATTATATATATATATATAGGGTCACCCCAAGTTGACTGTGTTACTTTAACGAGAATTCACAGTGGGATTAGCTCTAGCCAGGTTAGCCATTGTTAGCAATACCAGTTGATAACGACACATTACGCTGTTATTTGTGCATACAAACAGCATAGCAACATGTCCACAGAAGTTGGACAGGACTGTGTTTACGACTGATTTAGTGAGACACAAATAAGGGAGAAGTGCTAATAACTGTATATGAATACAGCTTTCCCTACTGTTGATGCACAGAGAAGCCATGTTGGATTTTGAGGTCAGGGTACTTGGAGGTTGTCGGACTTCCCAACTTGGAAATCCGACTCCCAAGTACAAATGGAACGCACTATTATACTAACAAGAGTATTTTTCCAATGTAGTATTGCTAATTTTTGGGGGCTGTGTGGGGGTGTGGGGAGAGAGAGAGTGTGGGGAGGAGGTGGTGGCTCAGGTGAGCAGGCAGGGAGGGACTGATTGTCACACCTGTAGCGAGTTGTCTACTCATGCTCTCCCTTTTAAAAGCAGTAGCGAGCCAGAACAGGGGGATTTTGCAACACTGAGAAGTGAAGACAGTGACATTGAAATAAAAAGGACTGTCATGGTGAGCAAGACCAAACAGGGGGAGTTTGGACATTTGCGACTGAGAGCCTTGGGCCAAGTGGGAGCAAATCAACTCTGTGAGATCTGTCTGACACAATACGCTCCGTCTATGTGAAGTCGGCAAAATAACTGCTACGGGGGCTTTTCTAATTTTAGATATTATAGGGAAGGGGGGGGGGGATGACTAGGGCTGCACGTCGGATTCGAACCTGAGCTGCAGCAAAGGACTCAGCGTACATGGGGCACACGTTCTGCCTGCTTAGCTAGATGTTGCCACTGTATAGCTGATTTCACTTGAGTAAAATGTCTGAGTACTTCTTCCACCACTGATTCGGATCACGCATATACGCCCGGCCCGCACAGTTCATCAGTACTCCGGTTTGATTTGGTGGTCTCTCAAAAGCTGCATGTCATCTTTTGGTGAAACAGCGCTCGCTGGCACATTAGTAACAGTTCAGGCAGGCAGTGGTACTGCTGCACGGGAGAGGCTAAATACTGTCACAAACAGCAGAGTAGTGCAGCCTCATTGGGAAAGCTCAGCACAGTGTGCGTGGCCAAAGATCTATTACTAAAGATAGCACATTTCAAGCCGCGCCAATGGTATGAAATGGTACACACTTCCTGTCTGTTAAATCCCTGTTTGAAAGTGCAGCAAATGTCATGTGGTAGGATGAAAAGTTATATTTGAATAATTTATTAATATTTTCTTTTGCTAACATTATATATTTCCACAGCTAAAAGACATTAGGGAAAAATGAGTTTGTAAGGGCATCCACAAACGTTAGTTGAGGTTCTCTGTGTTGTTTGATCCCGAGACAGAAACAGGTATCGAACAAAGTTCATTTTCTCTGTCTGAAACCTTACATTTTGTATTCAGAATGTTCCGGACATATGTGGTTTGTAAAGAATGGGTCCAATATTTTCTTTGGTGACTATGGGGTGAAGGAATCGTTCATAATCTTTGTTCATGTTCACTTCTCCCGTTGGAATCAATAAACTCAGGACCTGCTGAAACTGTGATTCACACCTTCATCACTTCCAGAATTGACTACTGCAACAGCATCTTTTATGGTTCATATGCTAAAGCCTTAAATAAACTCCAATACATCCCAAACTCTGCTGCCCGTCTTCTCACCCGTTCCTGTCATCACGTCACTCCCGTCCTTCAGAACCTCCACTGGCTCCCTGTTTCCCAACACATTGCTAGTTTAAAGTCCTCCTCCTTACCCACAAAGCCCTCCATAACCAGGATCCTTCCTACCTCACAGACCTGCTCCACTTAATTAATTGGGATATTGATTTAAGGTGATGTATATATATTTCTATATTTAACCAGGAAGAGACTCATTGAGATTAAAAATCTCTTTTTCAACAGGCAGCAGTATACATACAAACACAAAATACACAAAAACACTAAAAACAACAACTGAAACAGCAAATCCCTCAAAGTCAACCACAATCCTAAACACATCAGCAAAACATCTACAGCCAGATGTGGCTGCCTCCAAGTCAACCATCATCCTCTTAAAAGCAACCAATGAGACCAGCTCAGTAAGTTCCATGGATTTCTACAACTTGTTCCATGTAGAGAGAGCAGCAAACTTGAACGCCTTTTCCCCAGCTCAGTTCCAACCTTTGGAAGGAAAAGATCCTGGGGTCCAAAATTGTAAGGCTCAGTACTATTTACACTGATATAGGTCAGAAGGTAGGATGGAAGACCTAAAATAGCCTTGAATATGAAGATATAACAGTGTTGTCTCTGTGTTGATAAAGAACACCATCCAACACGTTCATACAGTTTACAATGATGAGAGAGAGCTGTCATACCAGTGATGAACCTCAGAGATCTTGAGAATTTGCGTATGCTGGTATACACCGTACGCAAATTAAAAGCCATTGGTTTTGATGACTCAGCAGTCAGATGGTTGAGTTATTATCTGAAGGATGGGAAGCAGATGTGTTAAGGAAGTGTCTTAGGTCGAATACTATTGGGTCTGTATGTTCATGTGAACTTTGTTTATATGCAGCTGACTGAGTTATTGATAACTCATGAAGATAAGAATATAGTTGAAAGAACTTTCAGTTTAGAACTATTGAATGTCAGCAGGTGGATGACAGAAAATTGGCTATCACTTCACTTAGGGAAAACGGAAGCCATATTGTTTGGGACCAAGATAAAACTGAAAAGATCCCCTGGTTTTAAGGTCTTAGTTCGAGATAATGTGATTAATGTAAAGAAGTTACCTTGGGTGCGTGCTGGACTGCCACTTGACGGGAGTGGGCCAAGCACAAAAGGTACTTACCAAAGTAAATCAAAGAGTATGTTTCTTGGCCAGAATCTCAAGGTTTCTGGACAAGAAAGAGATGTTATTCTGGCAAGTGCTCTAATTGAAGCCTTATTTTGACTATGCATGCTGCTCATGGTACAAGGGTGTCTTAAAGCACCTTAGACAGGCTTCAGACTGCTCAAAATACAGTTATAAGGCTTATTCTGAACCTCCCCATGAGATCTCATTTTGACACTTCTCATTTTGAGACTATTGGGTGATTAAAAGTAGAAAATCAAGTCTCTCAGATTCACCTGTGCATGGATAGGATTGTGTATGGGGTTGTCCCCAAATATTAAATCAATTATTTTAACGGAGTGAGAGATGTCCACAGATATTCCACCAGGGGAAGCTCTATTGATGTTGTTTCCTAGAGTTAAGAGTAATTTGCGTAAGGAGCCCTTCTTGTATGGAGCATCAAGCCTGTGGAACAGGTTGCCAGGAAATCTGAAGATGGTTAGAAGCTTAGGTTTTAAGCAGGTGCTAAAAAAATGGCTCAGATGCCAATCATATTACAACTTTTTATTATGTAATGTATTATCTTCATAGATTTATTTAATATATGTATGGATGTGATGATTGATGCTTGATCTGCCCCCCCCCCCCCCAAAGAACCACAATGAAAATAAGCCCCAGTTAGGGCTGCACGATTATGGCCAAAATGATAATCGCGATTATTTTGATCAAAATTGATCGTGATTATCTCACGATATTTGTAGATTTAACCAAAACAAATTTTATTGTCACATAGGCTGTTTAAACTGAGAGGGAGTGTGATGGACGCTACTCACAGAGACACAGAGATCATGAAACAGGTCCAGCACGGGTCGAACGGCGGAACACAACGTCGTGTGATGAAACGTCTTTATCATTACAGCGCTGCATTTTTATGAACTATTATATTCTGGCCATGAGTCACATCTTGGTCCTGTCCAGCAGCTCCGTCTCACACGGTTACTCTAACAACTGAAGTTAGTTGCATTCAATAACTTCTTCGTGTTTCTTCGCGTGGCGGCCGCGATAGCAGAGTTACCACGGAAACACTGGTACAAATACAGGCATACCCATCATACTTAACAATATACAGTGTGTTAATAAAAAATTAAAACTGTAGACAAATATCAGAAGTGTGGACCGGGCCGCTGTGTGGCGGGGCGCGGAGAGTAAGAGGAGAGAGAGTAGGACGAGAGAGCGTAGAAAGATCCAACACAGGCACGGCTTTACAGACGAAATGGGTCATGTAACGCAAAATTAAACCATATCCATATAAACAGCATTGTAGCGGATGCGAGGACATTAGCACCGGTGCGTCCTAGAGGAGCTAACAGCTAAACGACGCTAACTAGCACCGACTAGCACTGCTCATTGCTGTTGTCGGAAAAACAAGAGATGGGACAAAGTGTTGCGTTCACTGGCAAACTGGTAAACCTTGAAACTGACTTATTACCGACAGCTATCTGTTGAGATTTCCTCACGCTACTCTGTCCTCTAGGACTGCCTAAATCTAGAAACTTAGCTGCACGGGGTGCAGTGAACTACTCTGACTGGCTCATGAGCAGACGGCTTTACGGAGCGGGAGATTGGCTTTGCAAAAAACCCGGAGCGTTCTATGAAATGACGCTTTATAAAAAAATAATCGCTCGATCACGCAAATTTGATCGTGGAAAGTCCAAATCGTGATCGCGATTAAAATTCGATTAATTGTGCAGCCCTAGCCCCAGTGCTTTATTGTGTTATCCTGACTTTGTTTAGTTTTTAAAGTATGGTGCAAAGCTGTTTCATATCTTATATTATCAAATAAAAATCAATCAATTTAAAAAAAAAAAGAATGACTTTAGTTGTTTTCTGGATTTAAAATAAGTATTAAATCCTAAAGATTGTGTTGAAGCGTGTTAAAAGCTGCAATGGGTGCTGAGCAATACAGTACAGTGTCATTGGCATAAAAATGAACATATTATGTTCAATGTTATTGATATAGAGGATGAACAGCAGTGGCCCCAAGACAGTGCTGCCCTCCGCCTGCACACACTGAGTTCTGCCTGTAAGGTAATTAACAAAGCAGCCGACAGTTTGTTCACAAAGCCCAGCCCTATACAGTCTCTGTTTAAGCACTTTGTGGTCCACTGTATCAATTACCTTTGAAAGGTCAATAAAAAGGGCTGCACAAATGCTGCGTATTGTCTTGAAGTCTTTGACAATATTGTGTCCCACTCATGAACTGTGTTAGATGTTCTACTATCCAGTCAATGTGATATTAGTATGTGTGTCATTACCTTGCGGATCATAGTCATACTGGTCTGCATTCTCCAGGTACTGAGGTGAGGGTCAAACACTTCAACAGTGATCAGCTCCATTTCTTTGTTCTCTCCTCCAAGAACATAGATCAGACCATCCAGTTCCACCACCCCAAAGTTCTGACGAGGCTAGTGGGATGATAATCAGACCAAAGCAATGTCAGTCACACATAAACCTTTTGGGCTCAAATGCTCCATTCACGTGTTTTGAACATTTGAAATCACATTTAAAAGCTCAGGTATGACACCAAGCTTTGCTTTCATGTCTCCAACTGCGTTTTTGATTTGCATTTTAGATAGTGGTTTAAAGCTGAAGTGTGCAACTATTTTACATTAACGAACGTCCGTTGCATTCAAGCCATTCCCAAATGAGTTGCTACGAAGCTGAAGAAGACTTTCAGCTCAACAAGACTCTCTCTGTATTTCCCCAGTATGGCTACGTTTACAAAATGGTGGAGTCCGGCAATATTCGCGCCCAGCAGCTTGAGTGATGCGTTTTACGTCACCACTGAGAAAGGACAAGAGCAGCGTTCAGCTTTGGAGAGGACTGCCCCAACAGGTGAAGGCATGGCTGAAAACCTGAAGAAGAACCCAGGACATGTTTAAGTCAGTGATTGTACTGCTAAGAAAAACTACATGTTCAGCAGAAGGACTAAAATCTAAAAAAAAAAATTACTGACGGCAAAGACAAACACGTATAACCCCTGGTGTGGCTTTTACCAGTTGGAGAGCGCTTAAAAAAGAAAAGGGACAGAGGGCAGACACAAATGCCGCCTTACTGCTCCTGAACAGGTTAGTAATTGGTTTGTGTAATGTATTAGGAGAAGGTAGTATTGCTATTTCATTTACACAACCTAAATACAACACGGTGGCCCAATGCTTAGCACTGTGGATTCACAGCAAGAAGGTACTGGGTTCGAACCCTGGTCGTCCTGGGCCTTTCTGCGTGGGTTTTCTTCAGGTACTAAGGTTTTCCACTCCACTAAAAATATGTTCCCCTCCCTCTCTACCAAGGTGATGTGTGGCAAGCGTCTGGCGTCGTAAGGCTGCCGTGCATCACCTAGGTGGGTGCTACACATTGGTGGTGTTAGACAGTGGTGTCCCCCCCCCGAAGCGCTTTGAGTGTCTATGATAAAGCACTATATAAATGTAATGAATTATAAATGATGTTCTATACCATGTGGATGCGCCAACAGTGTTGTTGTCATTACTTAGACTTCCTCACGGGGGCGACAGAAACCACACACTAGCGTTAAATAACTTGAATCTGATTTTCATCTATCAAAACATTAACAAAATATTGAAGGGTGATTTTCATACATAAGTTTTGTTAAAAACATGTCAACTATATAAAGACAACACATAAAAATGATACCACTTTTCTCTACAAAGTGTAAGCAGGTGACTGGGAATGCGTGGTCAGTGACAAATCTGCTGGAAGTGTCACAGTGTTGAAACTGAAGCCGTGCTGGAGCTCTGCTGACACCTAGTGGTCATGTATGCAGAACAAGGTTTCTGATCACAGTATTTGATCTACCATTTTACATTGCTCTCTGTTTGTTTTATGTCTGGAACTATGGTATCTGTGCTGCTGCCTGCAGCATGTGATGTAACATGGCTGCAGGAACACAGCTTGTATGGTGGACTGATAATTTATCCTGCTTGAATACCATCAACAGCAGCAAATTCCAATAGCAAACGGTACAATCGTTTTAAATCTGTTAGTGTCTATTAGATTGAACTGAGAGAGGGATTGAACTGTTTATAGTTAAATACAAGAAAAAAGGGGAGAGAAATTGGACAGAAAAAAAGTTACTGAAAGGGTTGCGTATACCTGTAGCATTGGGGGTATGGGGCTCCAGGTGTTGGAGTCAGGGTCAAATTTCTCTCCACTGTCTAGGACCATGCTGTGTTCATCTGTTCCGCCCATCACAAACAGAAAACCCTCTGACAGACAAGAAACAATTTCATTAGTCAGTTATGTATTTGCAGGACCTGACAGTGGCAGTGTCACTACTACTACTACTAAATACAGCATAGAAAATATACTTAGAATCATAGTAAATATGGGATGGGACAGAACACAATGTCATTCTGCTAAATAAAACATCATATTCATTATTAGTTTCACATTTTAAAGAATTGTATATCAGAATACCTATTTTCTATAGGCTCAGTCAGCCACTTTCAGCCTGTCTGCCAATTCCAGTGCTAGCTCCATGGTATCAGAATTTTAGATAGTCGTCATGGCAACATAAATTGGTCATGTGACAAGGGACGGGAAGATTGGCAGAACAGGCACCCAAGACTGAACTCTGATCCAATAGATTCCTAATTGTCAGCACTCTAGCCCCGCCCCTGTTCAGTGGCGCTGAATGTATTTCTGTCTAGCCAGCACTGACCGGCAGCGACCACCCCGTGGCCGAGGCGGGCGACACTCATTGGCTGCAGCTCGATCCAGGCCTGTCTGTTGGCGTCGTAGAGCGGACACATGCAGCGCGTCACAGCGGTTGGCTTCCTGCTTCTGTACAGGACAAAACCCATCAAAACCATGCGGGACTAAGAGCCGACCATGTCGTCACTAATTTAACCTCTTTCTCTGGTTTACTCTAAGAAAATCATTGTTGCCTCTGTCAT
>NC_045740.1:32313079-32324258 GCF_008692095.1 Etheostoma spectabile | reverse complement strand
TGCGGAGTGAAGTGGAAAATCAAAGTTCATGACAATAGTAATGCTGGTGATAATTCAATGAAGTCCATATAGGATGAAAATGATACAAGATAAAGACGGTGGACAATGACTCACTTGCGATCCTCTCCTCCGGCAATAACAATACACTCCGAGTAGCCTCGGGGTTTGAAGGCAGCGAGCAGAGCCTCACCCTGCAGCTGGCCATCCACCAGCACCTGCTGACAGTACTCTGTGATCACCTCCCTCATCAGAGGCTCTCCCATGGCCTGATGGGATACCATGCAGCACACCATGAGGTTAGCTATTAAGTTATGCCAAAAGAACCCCCCCCCCCCCCCCCCCCCCCCCCTCCCACAACAAAATCTCTCTCTTAACCTCTTTTGTACCATACCCTCTAAAAAAACAGAGCAAATGATATGACAGTATTCCATGTACAGAACAATGGCACCTTCAGCAAAGCCATGATATGCATAAATATTAAAACAAACAAGGACTGTGCCTCTGTCACCCACCAAGACATGTCTCAGTCCTTTCCCCATCTGGGCTTCATTACTTATTAAATTTAAGGTAATGTGAAACATTGTGAATCCCTTTGACTGGAAATTCCCATCATCACATGGCTTGTGTTGTTACTCCCTAATATAATAATAATATAAGCATACATTTAAATGTGGACAGCATTTTACGGTTTCCCTACTTGCTCTCTCAGGTAGCTCACATCCAGGCCCTGCAGCCATACTGCAGACATCACTTCCTTCATGTGTACCTGCAAATACAGACACAAGACTCACTTTTTGGTTTATGAAACAAACAAGCTTGCGGCACTTAGAGACAAATAAATTCCCTTTTTCCCCACCAGAGGCTATTCAGAAATATATCTTCAACTAGTGTTCATTAAAGGCCAAAGCCACTTTGTGACTTCCATTCATTGTAATGTTACAGATATGGGAAGCTAGAACTCTTTGGTTTTTTTGTACCACATAAATTTCAAAGCTTACCTTCCATAAAAGATAATACAAACCAACTTATTAAATAAAAAGTTTGGACTAGGGAACTATACAAGGGAAAGCCAACAGCCTGGTCGGCACTTGAATAAATTAACTTTACTCATTACTGATGTAATGTATAATGGTATAATTTTTCAAACCAGCTGTTGGTCAGAAAATGTCAAAACATTACCCTTTTACATTTTCATAACCTCCTATCTCCACTCTTAACCTGCAGTAAGCATCACCCACCCTGCGATCCTCGGAGTCATGGGCAAACCATCGCACCACCGCCTCCAGCACGTGCTTTTCGTTGCCCACGTTTAGCTTCTCCATGGCCAGCAGCTCGCAGAGCCGGTCCGGGGGCAACTCCCTAAACTCCTCAGTGCGCGCCACGTCACTGAAATGTGTCTGCAAGAACTCAGTGGCGGCGTAGTGGACGTGGTAGAGGCAGTAGTGCAGAGAGAAGAGCCGGATGCCGATGCAGTTCTCTGCGGTGATGCAGCTCTGTAAGAACTGGCAGCACAGGGACTTCAGGTCTGACATGAGGAGCATGTCAGATGCCTGTACCATGTCCTGGATGGTCTCTTCACTCAAACTGATCTGTGTGTGAAGGAAAGGCCAAATGGTCATCCACAACATTTTATTAGGATAGGCAAGAAAGGCTCTCTTACCCATTCATGGATGGACCTACTCATGTTTTCATTATATCTGTTTTCTCTGGCCCAGAACTAACCCATCTCTGTACTTGTATACTCAAATGTCTCGTTTGCTGATCTCATGTATATGGCATTTTGTTAACAGCGCTACAATTTTTAGTATTCTGGTTTGTTTGTTTATATATATATATATATATATATATATATATATATATATATATATATGTGTGTGTGTGTGTGTGTGTATGTCACGACAATCTCTGAAACTGGTCTGGTATTAAACAAGAAACAAGCTGTAATGTTACCCTACAGGACAGATGTTCATCATCAGGTAGAAACAAGCTGTAATGTTACCCTACAGGCAGATGTTCATCATCAGGGAGAAAAAAGCTGTAATGTTACCCTACAGGACAGATGTTCATCATCAGGGAGAAACAAGTTGTAATGTTACCCTACAGGACAGATGTTCATATCAGGTAGAAAACAAGCTGTAAGTTACCCTACAGGACAGATGTTCATCATCAGGGAGAAACAAGCTGTAATGTTACCCTACAGGACAGATGTTCAGCATCAGGGAGAAACAAGCTGTAATGTTACCCTACAGGACAGATGTTCAGCATCTGTCAGCGTCCACTAGAAGTTGTGTTGCTGCTGCTGACAGACTCAGATTATTATTCTAAGTGTGTGACAACATTATGGGATGGATCCCTACAAAGATAGACCTTTTAGTTAAAGAGTAGGATCCTTTTAGTTTAACATGAAACAGCCCCGACTTCACCATCACCAAACCCACCAGACTCCATGGAAATAATCACTGCTTTTATCATCGTAAAACACACTTCATTCAAAGTGGAGAGAAACTAAATAAAACTACCAAAAGCCGTCTTAGTTCATCTTTCCACTGTTCCAACGAGCAGAGAAATTGAATTAAACTAAATTCAGATTTTTTTTTAAACACGTTCTCGTATTTTCATGTCCTACAATGCGTTCAGGTGTCCCACTGAACTCTTCATGAAAGAAACAAGCCTCCACAACGATGCATTCACTGTCACAGAGCCGGCTCGTTGTTTTTAACAAACTGCTGCTTTTGTTTTCTGCAGAAATAACTTTAATAAATATGTAACATGTAGCTGTTTCTGAAACAATATGAGGAAATATATTATTAGATAAGGTTTTTTAATACCCCGATAATGATATTACTAGTAATAAATTGCAATGCGTTTGGTGAAAGTGCCACCTAGGTTTTGTTCCATCATCTTGGTGTGAGCTACAAAGTCACTAGAATCTAGATTATTTTATTAGCATGGAGGATTTTAAAAACAGGATTAAGGACTTTCTAACCACTGAACGCACACGTCCTGTTACTGAACTCTGATCATTGGCTATTTGATGTCATTTGCTTTAAATCTGTTGTTTGTTTTTATGTTGAAACTTTTTATGCTGCTGTCTTGGCCAGGACTCCTTTGTAAAAGAGACTGAATCTCAATGGCAATATTCCTGGTAAAATAAAAAATAAACAGATATTAAAGTGTACGCAGTTCTACATTCCTGCTGTTTGGGTATTTTACTGAAGTACTACAAATTGCTTGTTTAATTTACAACAAATGAAAGAAAATCATTTTTAAAAATATTTTATTAAACAAATTAAACATTGAATTGACTACTAAAGGGGCAACTGAAAAAAGAATGACAGTTTTCTTCAACTAACACATAAAAATCTCTGAGTGTCTTTTGCAGTAGGTTGCAGCCTTTCACAATTTGTTCATTGTGCAAGCTAATACCGGGATGATGATAAATAATTGATATGTTGTACAACACCTAAAAACATAAGCATGTCACTTTGTTGTTTTAAATGCTCCGCACTTACTTCCCCACTGAAGATATAGTCCAGGATCTGTTTCATGATGGCCATGGAGACGCCCTGCAGCTCAATTCTGTATGTAGACCCATCATCCTTTGGGGGATTGTAGTTCAGCTTGGTCCTACCAGGAAACCATTAACAGAAATGAATATTTACAAAACATTTATACTAGAAACCTGATATACTTCTATTATTCCCAGCTCAGCTGTATCATCGCCATTGGGACAGGAGATGCACCCTAGTGCTATAATATTGTAAAAACCAGGCAAAGACAATCATATTTTATCTTCTTTCTTCTTTTTTTTTTTTAAACAGCTATTTTTGTATCTTAATGTGTGCGTAGGTGAGTGTGTGTTTGAGCACAGTGAATGGGAACAGTTTTCTTTTATGAGAGACAGGAAAAATTCTGTTGTATGTGAACATACAATGACAATACAGTAATGCTGGCAAATATATCGATATATGAGTCTAGATACTGGCTTAAAAAATTGGATATCCTTATACTGTGATATGATTTTTTTTTCCTGGTTTTAAAGGCTGCATTACAGTAAAGTGATGTCATTTTATGAAGTTACCAGACTTACTAGCTGCCTCTCTTATTATTTGCCTTTACTAAATTATTCATTGATTCCACATTATTGGAGAATATTGATCAAAACTCTCGTTGTGTTACTATTCTGTGAAAGCACCAGTCAACCTTACAATATAGATAGATGTACAAATATAGATATTGATTCATTTGGCCAAAAATGTTGTGATACAAAAAAGGGATTCATCCAATCAAAAAGGTATGATCATATCTGGGCTAGCGTGAATGACTGCGAGATTGATAAAGAGCATGAGCAGACCTGATATACGGGCTGGCAGCAGCCAGGATGTTCTTCTGGACAGGTAGCTCCTCTCCATCAACCACCAGCAGCGCATCGTGGAAACTTTTCTCCTGCCAGAAGGTGCGAAGGACCCGGAGGAGTTTCTGAGAATGTTGTGGGTCCGAAACCTTGGAACCGGTTTCAGTTGATACAGAATCGGGCATGTCCAGGCTTCCCTTCAAACAAATGAACAACAGACATTTTGGTTAGCCTTGCACTCTATTAACAACACAGCACTTGTTTCAATAGAAAGAAATGGCTTTAACAAAGGTTAACACCACAGTGGCGAGATGTGACAACAAAATCCAAACAAATGTAACTGTAACGCTATATTGTTCAGTACATTACTGGGCTAGTGGGGGGGGGGGCATGCTTTGAAATGAACGTTGAGTTTACAAAGCTGCTGGTGAACATGGCACGTAAAGGCTAGACTAGGCTAGTAGCGAAACAAGAGACATGTCCATAAACATGTCTGACGATACCATGTTTCAAAATGACTTCCAGGGTAGCAGCGGAGAGGGAACTAAAGCAGCCGACTCTCATTTGGTTAGCCGAATGACTAGCTAGCTAGCTAACGGGAGAAAGCTACAAGGCTCGAGCCTGCACTGTAACGTCATGTGTTTCCAATGGTTCAAACTTGTTATGTCATGTTTTTTTTCTTCTTTTTGTTAATTCCAGTTCAGACTGTCTAAGTGTCTTACCTTGAGACTACGAAATGCGCTTGTCTTTTTCACAGACTTCACCTTCCTGCATTTAAGACAACATGAATCACTCCAGGCGAGAATGTTGTAAATGGACGTGAAGACATTTGTATTATGCTGCATTCATCGTCAAAGGAAATGTGGTAAATATGTGACTCCTGTTTATATATTTATATGTATAATTATATGAGCTATTGATCTAAGATTAACGATAAACATACATATTCACATAAGCTGCCATTCTTAGGCCAAAGATAACCGATTAGTTAAATATATCTTTAAACAAGTAAGAAAGAACACGCCTTTTATTTGGCTTGTAGAATTCATCTGGTACCTGAATGCAGCATCAGCTAGGCGGAAAGCGTTTCAAATTGAAGTTCCAATACTTTAATAGCAACCTGTGAACCGACACAATTGCGGATAAAATATTTGTGTAACAGATACAGATATAGACTTTGTAAAACATGCATTTTCAAAAAAAGATAAATAAAACTTTCTCGCTGGGTCATTGTCTGGATTTGGAAATGGATGTATGAAATACGAAAGATAAAGAATCGGAACGGGGCCACAAAGCCAACGTGAATGACACCAAACCGTATTTCCGGTGTGAATAAAACCTTTTAAATCAACGATGTTGGTATATTGGTTTTGCAATACAAATGAGCTAAATTAAATGAATATGTAATAATGCATTGGTAAACATGTTTTTCACCTTATTTATTTTCGCCATATATTTATGGCCATGGGCCTACTGGTCTATGCAATAGTACTTCCACTACATTGACTAACATTTGTGCTTTTAATTTGAAGGAAAACTCGCCTTCATTCGAGTACCACTGTTCTCTCTCGGTAACTTGAAACGATTGTCGCCGCCATAACTTTGGCCAAACGTCTAAGGTATGATGGTGTTATGCTTTGCCCAGGATAATAAACGTAACAGTGCTGACTACGTGTGTATGATAGGCTCTTATTATGCTATGCTAAGCTAAGCTAGCTACGGGAGAATAATGCAACATCGCTGTAATACTGCCCGTAGCGGGTCAGATCAGTCAGTAAAGTAACGTTACCAGTCCTGGCAGTTTTAAGCGTTTGAGTTCAAATTTCTTCCTACAATTAAATCAGAATGTCGTATCAAACCAACACATTACTATCGCATGACGGCTCCTGTGTGGTAACGTGTTGTCTTTTGTGGCGATGCTGTGATGTAGGAACCAGTGAGCCTGCTACATGTTGCCTGACGGAACATAACTGGAGACAGACAGTTTGAAACTACAATAATGCGTCGAGCTGCTCGGAGCAGACTGTCTCCGTGGATAGAGCGCCTCATCCTGAGCCATGGCGGTCCGGGGGGGAGCAGCAGCGGGCGGCTGAAGGCTCATGTCATCGGGGTGGGTCAGATGTCTCAGTCCCAGGCTCAGGGCTCTGAGGGCCCCACAGGGCTGCTCTTTCTATCCGACGGGGTGCTCCAGATCCCTGCCATCCTCACGGCGTCCGCCTGGGAACATCTCCAGGACCATGAGGACCGCGAGTGTTTCACCAGCCTGGTCAACAGCACGGTGTGCATCCAGGACTACCGGCTGCAGTTTCACATGGCCCTGGAACAGACTAAATGCAGGTTCTACTTATCAGTTGGAGAGCTGGCTACAACCGCAGCTGGTCCACTTAAAGACAACACCCCCTGCAGCACAACACAGGCCTCCATCAGGCTGAAGATCTGCAAGACATGGAGGGCCCTGCTGGGTCAGGAGACACAGGACTCTCAGAAGAGCCTGTGTGGTTTTGATCTGTCCGAGCTGCTGGGGGAGTGGCAGCATGACTGTCTGCAGGCGGTGCTGGAGGACGTCCAGGAGAGGCTGGGGGTGAGCCAGCAGCCCTCCACCTCCACGCTTATCCACCCGGACATGTCCACTGCCACGAGCTGGGGTGTTGACAGGGTCAGATATAAGGGACTCAAATGTTTCAAAGTCCCCATAAAGTGTCTCCTCATCCCGGAGGAAGACGCTCAGCAGCTGCAAACGCCACCGAATGTTGAAAGCAGGACAACAAGTGGACATTCTGCTGTCTCTGAGGACAGAAAGAGAGATTCACTTCAAATTGGCAAACCTACAGAGACCATGCAGCTTTCTGTTGATGATGGAGAGTGGCGAATAGCCAAGCCAGCATTTGTAGACAGAGATCCAGACGCCAATGAGAATTCCCCTCCTGAGGAGGACAGCATCATGCTACATGAGGACATGATCCCAGTCATTATTGATAGTGACACCAAGACTTTATCCAACCCATGGGACATTTTTCCTCCCCCATTTGACACCTTATCATCCTCTGATGCCTCCCCAGAAGCAACACCAACCCAGTCACTGCACAATCCCACTGCTACCGCATTCAAGTCTGCTCATTCTGTGATCCCAACCAGCACGCAACTTCCTGTCCACAGCTCGAAAGAAGACATCTGGCAGACATCAGAGTCCAGCAAAGGGCAGCACAGCTCCCTCCCGCCGTACCAGAAGCTGCCTCACTCAGCAAGCGTCCCCACCACTGCTGCTTCTGTAACCTCACCTTCTGCCAGTCCGACAGAGCCCTTCCTCAGACCGTCAACCCTGTGGCCCTCCACAGGCGAGCCCCACACCGGCACAGCACAGCAGCGTCTTCCAGCTGGGGACCAAGAAGGCCAGACTCTGGGAAAAGACCCTGAGGTGACTGTTAAGGGAAAATATAGGAAGGCAAAGAGAAAGAGTAGTGAGCCCACAGTGGAGGAGGAGATCAGTGGAAGCCCTCCGTCTTGGCTCTTTGACACTCAGGCAGACTCCGGGGCCAAAGAGGGCAGCAGTCACCAACAGGGTCTAAGTGTCGGGGCTGTCTTCAGAAGGAGGGCCACTGTTCACAGCGACGGCAGGCTGTTCACTTACTCTTACCAAGTGTCAGGAGCCAATCTGCAGGATTTCAGTCAGTTCACAGTCGCAGAGTCCTTGCTGCACTGGGCCGTGAAATATCTCGTTCCAAAGACAACAGACACGCCAGGAACCTCCAATCAGACCACGGTCACTCCACTTTAGGGTCCATGTGTTGATAGGCCAGAGATCTTCAACAGGGGGTCTGTGATCCCTGGGGGTCCTCAGACTTGTTTTTTTGCTGTTGTTAAAATAAGAATATGTCTGAAAATAGACATGAACATGAATCCAACATATTATTAGCAAAGATCGTCTTATTTTAAGAAAAGAATTCATTCAAATTTCATTTAAAAAACAAGCAAAACAAAAACATTTAATTCACACAACGTTGATGATATGCTTACTAAGTAAGGGGGCCATCCGCAGATCCAGTTAAGTTAAGGACACTGTGCCTTCCACATGCATTGACGTGTTTAACATTAAAACATGATGTTTGCAAATTGATCCATTCATTTTCATCCATCTGGCCCAGTGTAATTTGCAACTATATGTATATATATGTGTATATATATATGTGTGTGTATATATATATGTGTGTAGTAGGGTGTCCCAGCTCTGTCACTCTTTTAGCTATGGGGTCCTTGGCCTAAAATGTTGAAGCCCCCCCCACCTCGTCAGATATTACAACCTCCTCCAATAGTTACGTATTTTATACAGTATGTGTGAAGCACTGAGTAAACAGTTTTAAATTTGTTAACCATGTTGATCCATGTTCACTGAATATTTTAAGCTTGTCCAGAGTAAATAAATAAAACCCAAGTACCTTTGCTGTCTTAATTAAACTAGAAAACATCCCGGTCCACTTCCACATGTTCACAGGACTCAGCCTACATGGGGCTCCCACTCTGCTGGCTAAGCCAGAGGCTGCACCAAGATTTAAATTTAAGGTGACTTATTTATTACTTATAATTCTTGATAAAAGCTTAGTTTATTCCACCAAATTCCCATATATTTTCTCAAATACCACATTTTTCTATTTGTCCAGTAGGTGTCACCAAATACTACATATAGGTGTCACCAAATACTACATATATTTGAACTTTTATTACACATAGAATGAAGTTGAAACGCAGAGTTTGTTGCAAAACTGTGAAAATTTCTCACAGATTTTAACCAAACTGGACACCAGACTGAACTCTCAACATTGTAACGACAGTGATATAATACCAGAGGACGCTCTACAGCGTCCCTGTTAGTGATGGCGTTGCATAGTCTGTCCCCCAGAGGACGCTCTACAGTGTCCCTGTTAGTGATGGCGTTGCATAGTCTGTCCTCCAGAGGATGCTCTACAACGTCCCTGTTAGTGATGGCGTTGCATAGTCTGTCCCCCAGTAGGACGCTCTACAGCGTCCCTGTTAGTGATGGCGTTGCATAGTCTGTCCACCAGAGGATGCTCTACAACGTCCCTGTTAGTGATGGCGTGCATAGTCTCGCCCCAGAGGACGCTCTACAGCGTCCCTTTTAGTGATGGCGTTGCATAGTCTGTCACCAGAGGACGCTCTACAGCGTCCTGTTAGTGATGGCGTTGCATAGTCTGTCCCCAGAGGACGCTCTACAGGTCCCTGTTAGTGATGGCGTTGCATAGTCTGTCCTCCAGAGGAGCTCTCAACGTCCCTGTTAGTGATGGCGTGCATAGTCTGTCCCCCAGAGGACGCTCTACAGCGCCCTGTTAGTGTGGCGTTGCATAGTCTGTCCACCAGAGGATGCTCTACAACGTCCCGTTAGTGATGGGTCGCATAGTCTGTCCTCCAGAGGACGCTCTACACTGTCCTGTTAGTGATGGCGTTGCATAGTCTGTCCCACCAGAGGACCTCTACAACGTCCCTGTTAGTGATGGCGTTGCATAGTCTGTCCACCAAAGACACTCTACAGCGTCCCTGTTAGTGATGGCGTTGCATAGTCTGTCCACCAGAGGACGTCTCTGTTAGTGATGGCGTTGCATAGTCGTCCACCAGAGGACGCTCTGTTAGTGATGGCGTTGCATAGTCTGTCCACCAGAGGACCTCAACTCCCGTTAGTGATGGCGTTGCATAGTCTGCCTCCGAGGACGCTCTCAACGTCCCCGTTAGTGATGCGTTGCATAGTCTGTCCACCAAGGACGCTCTACAACGTCCCTGTTAGTGATGGCGTTGCATAGTCTGTCCACCAGAGGACGCTCTACAACGTCCCGTTAGTGATGGCGTTGCATAGTCTGTCCACCAGAGGACGCTCTACAACTCCCTGTTAGTGATGGCGTTGCATAGTCTGTCCACCAGAGGAGCTCTACAACGTCCTCCTTAGTGATGGCGTTGCATAGTCTGTCCACCAGAGGACGCTCTACAACGTCCCTGTTAGTGATGGCGTCTGCATAGTCTGTCCCCCAAGACCTCTACAAGTCCCGTTAGTGATGGCGTTGCATAGTCTGTCCTCCAGAGGACCTCTACAACGTCCCTGTTAGTGATGGCGTTGCATAGTCTGTCCACCAAGGACGCTCTACAAGCGTCCCTGTTAGTGATGGCGTTGCATAGTCTGCCACCAGAGGACGCTCAAGGCTGTTAGTGATGGGTGCATAGTCTGTCCACCAGAGACGCTCTGTTAGTGATGGCGTTGCATAGTCTTTCCACCAGAGGACGCTCTACAACGTCCCTGTTAGTGATGGCGTTGCATAGTCTGTCCACCAGAGGATGCTCTACAACGTCCCCTTAGTGATGGCGTTGCATATTCTGTCCACCAAGGACGCTCTAACAACGTCCCTGTTAGTGATGGCGTCGCATTCGTCTCCCAGAGGACGCTCTACAAAGTCCCGTTAGTGATGGCGTTGCATAGTCTGTCCTCCGAGGACGCTCTACAACGTCCCTGTTATGATGGCGTTGCATAGTCTGTCCACCAAGGACGCTCTACAGCGCCCTGTTAGTGATGGCTTGCTAGTCTGTCCACCAGAGGACGCCCTGTTAGTGATGGCGTTGCATAGTCTGTCCACCGAGGACGCTCTGTTAGTGATGGCGTTGCATAGTCTGTCCACCAGAGGACCGCTCTCAACGTCCCTGTTGTGAGGGCGTTGCATAGTCTGTCCACCCGAGGCGCTTCTGCAACGTCCCGTTATTGAGGGCGTTGCATAGTCTGTCCACCAGAGGACGCAACGATGGCAACTGTTGCAAACACTTATTTTTTTTTTT